>NC_052323.1:17138893-17178893 GCF_016432855.1 Salvelinus namaycush | reverse complement strand
CTGGGTCCTGGGCCAGGGTGAAAGTAGAATAAATATATATACCTCCTATATGTGCACATGCACACAAACAAATGTATGGTCCGAATCATAGAATTACAAATAAAATAAAATCAAATTGTATTTGTCACATACAACACCTTACAGTGAAATTCTTATTTACAAGCCCTTAACCAACGATGCAGTTTTAAGAAAATACCCCCCCCCCCAAAAAAGTAAGATATAAGAATAACAAATAATTAAAGAGCAGCAGTAAATAACAATAGCGGGGCTACATACAGGGGTTACGGGTACAGAGTCATTGTGCGGGGGCTCCGGTGCGGAGGTAATTGAGGTAATATGTATATGTAGGTAGAGTTATTAAAGTGACTATGCATAGATAATAACAGAGAGTAGCAGTAGCGTAGGGGTGGGGGGTTGGGGGGGGGTCAATGCAAATAGTCTGGGTAGCCATTTGATTAGCTGTTCAGGAGTCTTATGGCTTGGGGGTAGAAGCTGTTTAGAAGCCTCTTGGACCTAGACTTGGCGCTCCGGTACTGCTTGCCGTGCGGTAGCAGAGAGAACAGTCTATGACTAGGGTATGGCTGAAGTCTTGGACAATTTAGAATCTCTATTAATTCATTAGGATCTCTGTGGGCCTAGTCCTAAACATTTGTCATTTAACTTTCAACACAACCAGTCATGATGTTTTCATCTGATTGTCAAACAATCACATCAAAGGGCTCCTTCACTAGGCTACCCGCACACGTTCATCCACTCGCAACATATTTCCAGCCTTAAAACAGTGATGAATTGAAAGGGACACCTGTTACACAAAAAAAAGTGATTGTGGCGATTGGCATTAGGCCAGAATGTATGCATCCACTGCTGTCTGTGTGAGTCTCGGTGTCAGCCACTGTTGTCCACTGCGTTTCGGTGTCAGCCACTGCTGTCTGTGTGAGTCTCGGTGTCGGCCACTGTTGTCCACTGCGTTTCGGTGTCGGCCACTGTTGTCCACTGCGTTTCGGTGTCGGCCACTGTTGTCCACTGCGTTTCGGTGTCAGCCACTGTTGTCCACTGCGTTTCGGTGTCGGCCACTGTTGTCCACTGCGTTTCGGTGTCGGCCACTGCTGTCCACTGCGTTTCGGTGTCGGCCACTGTTGTCCACTGCGTTTCGGTGTTGGCCACTGTTGTCCACTGCGTTTCGGTGTCGGCCACTGTTGTCCGTGTGAGTCTCGGTGTCAGCCACTGTTGTCCACTGCGTTTCGGTGTCGGCCACTGTTGTCCGTGTGAGTCTCGGTGTCAGCCACTGTTGTCCACTGCGTTTCGGTGTCGGCCACTGTTGTCCACTGCGTTTCGGTGTCGGCCACTGCTGTCCGTGTGAGTCTCGGCGTCGGCCACTGCTGTCCGTGTGAGTCTCGGCGTCGGCCACTGCTGTCCGTGTGAGTCTCGGCGTCGGCCACTGCTGTCCGTGTGAGTCTCGGCGTCGGCCACTACTGTCCGTGTGAGTCTCGGCGTCGGCCACTGCTGTCCGTGTGAGTCTCGGCGTCGGCCACTGCTGTCCGTGTGAGTGTCGGCGTCGGCCACTGCTGTCCGTGTGAGTGTCGGCGTCGGCCACTGCTGTCCGTGTGAGTCTCGGTGTCGGCCACTGCTGTCCGTGTGAGTCTCGGCGTCGGCCACTGCTGTCCGTGTGAGTCTCGGCGTCGGCCACTGCTGTCCGTGTGAGTCTCGGCGTCGGCCACTACTGTCCGTGTGAGTCTCGGCGTCGGCCACTGCTGTCCGTGTGAGTCTCGGCGTCGGCCACTGCTGTCCGTGTGAGTCTCGGCGTCGGCCACTGCTGTCCGTGTGAGTGTCGGTGTCGGCCACTGCTGTCTGTGTGAGTCTCGGTGTCGGCCACTGCTGTCCGTGTGAGTCTCGGCGTCGGCCACTGCTGTCCGTGTGAGTCTCGGTGTCGGCCACTGCTGTCTGTGTGAGTCTCGGCGTCGGCCACTGCTGTCCGTGTGAGTGTCGGTGTCGGCCACTGCTGTCCGTGTGAGTGTCGGCGTCGGCCACTGCTGTCTGTGTGAGTCTCGGCGTCGGCCACTGCTGTCCGTGTGAGTCTCGGTGTCGGCCACTGCTGTCCGTGTGAGTCTCGGCGTCGGCCACTGCTGTCCGTGTGAGTCTCGGCGTCGGCCACTGCTGTCCGTGTGAGTCTCGGCGTCGGCCACTGCTGTCCGTGTGAGTCTCGGCGTCGGCCACTGCTGTCCGTGTGAGTCTCGGCGTCGGCCACTGCTGTCCGTGTGAGTCTCGGCGTCGGCCACTGCTGTCCGTGTGAGTCTCGGCGTCGGCCACTGCTGTCCGTGTGAGTCTCGGCGTCGGCCACTGCTGTCCGTGTGAGTCTCGGCGTCGGCCACTGCTGTCCGTGTGAGTCTCGGCGTCGGCCACTGCTGTCCGTGTGAGTGTCGGCGTCGGCCACTGCTGTCCGTGTGAGTCTCGGCGTCGGCCACTGCTGTCCGTGTGAGTCTCGGCGTCGGCCACTGCTGTCCGTGTGAGTCTCGGCGTCGGCCACTGCTGTCCGTGTGAGTCTCGGCGTCGGCCACTGCTGTCCGTGTGAGTCTCGGCGTCGGCCACTGCTGTCCGTGTAAGTCTCGGCGTCGGCCACTGCTGTCCGTGTGAGTCTCGGCGTCGGCCACTGCTGTCCGTGTGAGTCTCGGCGTCGGCCACTGCTGTCCGTGTGAGTCTCGGCGTCAGCCACTGCTGTCCGTGTGAGTCTCGGTGTCGGCCACTGCTGTCCGTGTGAGTCTCGGTGTCGGCCACTGCTGTCCGTGTGAGTCTCGGCGTCGGCCACTGCTGTCCGTGTGAGTCTTGGCGTCGGCCACTGCTGTCCGTGTGAGTCTCGGCGTCGGCCACTGCTGTCCGTGTGAGTCTCGGCGTCGGCCACTGCTGTCCGTGTGAGTCTCGGCGTCGGCCACTGCTGTCCGTGTGAGTCTCGGCGTCGGCCACTGCTGTCCGTGTGAGTCTCGGTGTCGGCCACTGCTGTCCGTGTGAGTCTCGGCGTCGGCCACTGCTGTCTGTGTGAGTCTCGGTGTCAGCCACTGTTGTCCACTGCGTTTCGGTGTCGGCCACTGCTGTCCGTGTGAGTCTCGGCGTCGGCCACTGCTGTCCGTGTGAGTCTCGGCGTCGGCCACTGCTGTCCGTGGGAGTCTCTGCTGTCCGTGGGAGTCTCTGCGTCGGCCACTGCTGTCCGTGGGAGTCTCTGCTGTCCGTGTGAGTCTCTGCTGTCCGTGTGAGTCTCTGCTGTCCGTGTGAGTCTCGGCGTCGGCCACTGCTGTCCGTGGGAGTCTTCGGCGTCGGTCACTGCTGTCCGTGGGAGTCTCTGCTGTCCGTGGGAGTCTCTGCGTCGGCCACTGCTGTCCGTGGGAGTCTCTGCTGTCCGTGTGAGTCTCTGCTGTCCGTGTGAGTCTCTGCTGTCCGTGTGAGTCTCGGCGTCGGCCACTGCTGTCCGTGGGAGTCTCTGCTGTCCGTGTGAGTCTCGGCGTCGGCCACTGCTGTCCGTGTGATTCTCGGTGTCGGCCACTGCTGTCCGTGTGATTCTCGGTGTCGGCCACTGCTGTCCGTGTGATTCTCGGTGTCGGCCACTGCTGTCTGTGTGAGTCTCGGTGTCGGCTTTACATAATGTAGACGTTTTCGTCTAGCCACATGGCAGTTTAGAGCGCAGGCTATACCACCCGTTTTCAAGTCCATTCGCTCATTTTTCATGCCTCTGACATGCGGTAATGTGCACACCGATGCTATCTGCTGAATTATAGCCTACCACTGTTAAAAAGTATTCTCATTACACATTTTACCAGAGATCTACAGATACACTTAACGGACCGTCTTACTATTACCCCTACTAATGAGTGTGTTTATTAATCAGTGTGTGTGTGTGTTGGGGGGGCTGCTGGGTAAGAGTCTGTATATATTATTTTAAATGCATATGAATCCATATATGTGTGTTGTAGTCATTCCCGGTGCGTTCTCTGGGCTGGGTGGAGATGGCAGAGAGAGATCTGACAGAGGGAAGGAGCAGTGTGGCAGTCCATCACTGTATCAGACAACTGTCCTACTGTAGGAGGGACATACAAGACTCCGCTGGGGTCTGGGGAGAGGTGAGGACACTGTGTGTGTGCGTGCGTGTGTGTGCATGTGGGCCCGTGTGCACGCATTGACTGATATATTGACATATTGATCGTACCATCAGGGTAAGGACATGCTGCTGGTGCTGCAGGACCGTGATCTGACCCTGGTTGACCCTGACGACCACAGCCTGCTCCACTCTCAGCCAATCAGCAGTATACGTGTGTGGGGCGTTGGCCGAGACCACGACAGGTGAGGAGGACGGGGAGGGGGGGTCACATCATACTCCCGTATTACAGCGGTATTACACCTAGTAGAACACCTAGCAAATATCCTTTATTACAGCCATATTACACCTAGTAGCACGCTTAGTGAATATCCTTTATGACAGCCGTATTACACCTAGTAGAACACCTAGAAAATATCCTTTATTACAGCCGTATTACACCTAGTAGCACGCTTAGTGAATATCCTTTATTACAGCCGTATTACACCTAGTAGAACACTTAGCGAATATCCTTTATTACAGCCGTATTACACCTAGTAGCACGCTTAGTGAATATCCTTTAATACAGCCGTATTACACCTAGTAGCACGCTTAGTGAGTATCCTTTATTACAGCCGCATTACACCTAGTAGCACACTTAGTGAATATCCTTTAATACAGCCGTATTACACCTAGTAGCACGCTTAGTGAATATCCTTTAATACAGCCGTATTACACCTAGTAGCACGCTTAGTGAATATCCTTTAATACAGCCGTATTACACCTAGTAGCACGCTTAGTGAATATCCTTTAATACAGCCGTATTACACCTAGTAGAACACTTAGTGAGTATCCTTTATTACAGCCACATTACACCTAGTAGCACACCTAGTGAATATTCTGTATTACAGCCATATTACACCTAGTAACACACCTAGTGAATATACTGTATTACAGCCATATTACACCTAGTAACATATTACAGCCGTATTACACCTAGTAGCACACCTAGTGAATATTCTGTATTACAGCCATATTACACCTAGTAGCACACCTAAGGAATATACTGTATTACAGCCATATTACACCTAGTAACATATTACAGCCGTATTACACCTAGTAGCACACCTAGTGAATATTCTGTATTACAGCCATATTACACCTAGTAGCACACCTAAGGAATATACTGTATTACAGCCATATTACACCTAGTAGCACACCTTGTGAATATACTGTATTACAGCCATATTACACCTAGTAGCATATTACAGCCGTATTACACCTAGTAGCACACCTAGTGAATATTCTGTATTACAGCCAAATTACACCTAGTAGCACACCTAAGGAATATACTGTATTACAGCCATATTACACCTAGTAACACACCTAGTGAATATACTGTATTACAGCCATATTACACCTAGTAACACACCTAGTGAATATCCTGCATTACAGCCATATTACACCTAGTAGCATATTACAGCCGTATTACACCTAGTAGCACACCTAGTGAAGTGTCTCTCTCTCTCTCTCTCTGTCTCTCTCTCCCTCTCTCTCTCCCTCTGTCTCTCTCTCCCTCGGTCTCTCTCTCTGTCTCTCTCTCCCTCTATCTCTCTCTGTCTCTCTCTCTCCCTCTATCTCTCTCTGTCTCTCTCTCTCCCTCTGTCTCTCTCTCCCTCTGCCTCTCTCGCTCTGTCTCTCTCTCTCTGTCTCTCTCTCCCTCTCTCTCCCTCTGCCTCTCTCGCTCTGTCTCTCTCTCTCTCTCTGTCTCTCTCTCCCTCTATCTCTCTCTGTCTCTCTCTCTCTCCCTCTATCTCTCTCTGTCTCTCTCTCCCTCCCTCTGTCTCCCTCTGTCTCTCTCAGTCTCTCTCTCCCTCTGTCTCTCTCTCTGTCTCTCTCTCCCTCTGTCTCTCTCTCCCTCTGTCTCCCTCTGTCTCTCTCTCTCCCTCTGTCTCTCTCTGTCTCTCTCAGTCTCTCTCTCCCTCTGTCTCTCCCTCTGTCTCTCTCTCTGTCTCTCTCTCCCTCTGTCTCTGTCTCTCTCCCTCTCTCTCTCCCTCTGTCTCTCTCTCTCTGTCTCTCTCTCTCTCTGTCTCTCTCTCCCTCTATCTCTCTCTGTCTCTCTCTCCCTCTATCTCTCTCTGTCTCTCTCTCCCTCCCTCTGTCTCCCTCTGTCTCTCTCTCTCCCTCTGTCTCTCTCTGTCTCTCTCTCCCTCTGCCTCTCTCTGTCTCTCTCTCCCTCTGCCTCTCTCTGTCTCTCTCTCCCTCTGTCTCTCTCTCTCTCTCTCTGTCTCTCTCTCTTTGTGAATATACTGTATTACAGCCATATTACACCTAGTAACACACCTAGTGAATATACTGTATTACAGCCATATTACACCTAGTAGCATATTACAGCCGTATTACACCTAGTAGCACACCTAGTGAATATTCTGTATTACAGCCAAATTACACCTAGTAGCACACCTAAGGAATATACTGTATTACAGCCATATTACACCTAGTAACACACCTAGTGAATATACTGTATTACAGCCATATTACACCTAGTAACACACCTAGTGAATATCCTGCATTACAGCCATATTACACCTAGTAGCATATTACAGCCGTATTACACCTAGTAGCACACCTAGTGAATATTCTGTATTACAGCCATATTACACCTAGTAGCACACTTCGTGAATATCCTTTATTACAGCCGTATTACACCTAGTAACACACCTAGTGAATATCCTGCATTACAGCCATATTACACCTAGTAGCATATTACAGCCGTATTACACCTAGTAGCACACCTAGTGAATATCCTTTAATACAGCCACATTACACCTAGTAGCACACCTAATTAATATACGGAATATCCGGCACACGTTAGGTCCCTTGATACCAATAGAGCAATGTTTCCATGCCCGAAGAAGTCAGGCTGTTCTACAGGTGCTGTAGATGTCCTGGTGGGCAGGCAGTGTGTCCCCTGTAATGCGTTGGTGACAGCACCTACTGAATAACCTGTAAAGCAGGGGGTTATAGGAGTATCTGGAGAGCATTGAGATAAATATTGTCTCTATGTTGCTATTGTGTAGTACATACACCTCTATTTCAGCTATATTACACTTATAGTAGTTACTCCGATGGTATGTTTTAAATAGAATGAAAAACTGTACAAGGACAGAGTGTTTCCACAGACATGTATTGCTTGATTTATCCACATTGGGGAGATGGGGACCTCTCTATCATTCTACGGTGTGACATGGTCTTAGCCTCTCCATATTGAGCTGGTAATGTCGCCGACTCAGGCAGACTTGGTAATGGTGGTTGGGCTGAGAAAGCCGGTTCCTTCAATGATATTCACACCCCAGGGCTCAAAGTCTTGGTTAAGGTACAATTCTGTAGGAGTGTGCACATTTTGACCCTCCAGAGATATGTTAAATGGCTATGATATGTTGAAAGGTTTTGGGTCTGGTACGGTGGTTTTCTGTGGCTGTGAATGTCTGGTTGTTTTATTAAGAATGTCTGGTTGTTTTTATTACATACGGTATGTATTGATTCTTTGGATTGACGGTGTTGCATTTGCTGGACATTTGTCATGTGTAGAATGTGCAGTTATGTTCCATGGGATGGTAGAAAAAGTATCTCTCTACATGCTAGCTTTTCTCTCTCTCTCTCTCTCCCTCCTTTCTCTATCTCTCTCCCACCATTCTCTCTCTCTCTCCCTCCCTTTTCTCTCTATCTCCCTCCTTTATCTCTCCCTCACGCCTTTCTCTCTCTCTCTCGCTCCCTCCTTTCTCTCTCGCTCCCTCCTTTCTCTCTCTCTCCCTCCTTTCTCTATCTCTCTCCCACCATTCTCTCTCTCTCCCTCTCTCCCTCCCTTTTCTCTCTATCTCCCTCCTTTATCTCTCCCTCACGCCTTTCTCTCTCTCTCTCGCTCCCTCCTTTCTCTCTCGCTCCCTCCTTTCTCTCTCTCTCCCTCCTTTCTCTATCTCTCTCCCACCTTTCTCTCTCTCTCTCTCTCCCTCCTTTTCTCTCTCTCTCCCTCCTTTCTCTCTCCCTCCCGCCTTTCTCTCTCTCTCTCTCCCTCCTTTCTCTCTCCTTTCTTTCTTTCTCTCTCTCCCTCCCTCCCTCCTTTTTCTCTCTCTCTCGCTCCCTCCTTTCTCTCTCGCTCCCTCCTTTCTCTCTCTCTCCCTCCTTTCTCTATCTCTCTCCCACCATTCTCTCTCTCTCTCCCTCTCTCCCTCCCTTTTCTCTCTATCTCCCTCCTTTATCTCTCCCTCACGCCTTTCTCTCTCTCTCTCGCTCCCTCCTTTCTCTCTCGCTCCCTCCTTTCTCTCTCTCTCCCTCCTTTCTCTATCTCTCTCCCACCTTTCTCTCTCTCTCTCTCCCTCCTTTTCTCTCTCTCTCCCTCCTTTCTCTCTCCCTCCCGCCTTTCTCTCTCTCTCTCTCCCTCCTTTCTCTCTCCTTTCTTTCTTTCTCTCTCTCCCTCCCTCCCTCCTTTTTCTCTCTCTCTCGCTCCCTCCTTTCTCTCTCGCTCCCTCCTTTCTCTCTCTCTCCCTCCTTTCTCTCTCTCTCTCTCTTCCTCCTTTCTCTCTCTCTCCCTCCTTTCTCTCTCTCTCTCGCTCCCTCCTTTCTCTCTCGCTCCCTCCTTTCTCTCTCGCTCCCTCCTTTCTCTCTCTCTCCCTCCTTTCTCTATCTCTCTCCCACCTTTCTCTCTCTCTCTCTCTTCCTCCTTTCTCTCTCTCTCCCTCCTTTCTCTCTCTCTCTCTCTCCCTCCTTTGTCTCTCTCTCTCTCTCCCTCCTTTGTCTCTCTCTCTCCCTCCCTCCTTTGTCTCTCTCTCTCCCTCCCACCTTTATCTCTCTCTCTCTCCCTCCTTTCTCTATCTCTCTCCCTCCTTTCTCTATCTCTCTCCCACCTTTCTCTCTCTCTCTCTCCCTCCTTTCTCTCTCTCTCTCTCCCTCCTTTCTCTCTCTCTCTCTCCCTCCTTTCTCTCTCCTTTCTTTCTCTCTCTATCCCTCTTTCTTTCTCTCTCTCCCTCCCTCCTTTTTCTCTCTCTATCCCTCCTTTCTCTCTCTCTCTCTTCCTCCTTTCTCTCTCTCTCTCTCCCTCCTTTCTCTCTCTCTCTCCCTCCTTTCTCTCTCTCTCTCCCTCCTTTCTCTCTCTCTCTCTCCCTCCTTTCTCTCTCTCTCTCCCACCTTTCTCTCTCTCTACCTCCCTCCCTCCTTTCTCTCTCTCGCTCCCTCCTTTCTCTCTCCCTCCCGCCTTTCTCTCTCTCTCTCTCCCTCCTTTCTCTCTCTTTCTCTCTCTCTCTCTCCCTCCTTTCTCTCTCCCTCCCTCCCTCCTTTTTCTCTCTCTCGCTCCCTCCTTTCTCCCTCTCTCCCCCCTTTCTCTCTCTCTCCCCCCTTTCTCTCTCTCTCCCCCCTTTCTCTCTCTCCCTCCTTTCTCTCTCTCTCCATCCTTTCTCTCTCTCTCTCGCTCGCTTACCTTATATGTTCACCCGGTCTCTCTACACCCCCTCTTTCGCCCCGCCACTCTCCCTCTGGGTTATCAAGCTTTCAGAGGCTGTCTCTAGGTAATGGGAAAAGCGTGTAGTAGAGGAGGGATGTGAGGGTCGGCCCTGGCAGCCTCACACCGTGTCACCACTCTCCTATGTCTCTCCTTCCTCTCTACATCTCTGCCTTTCTTGCCATTCTCTCTGTCTGTCTCTCCCTCCATCTCTCTTCTTCCCGACATCTACTGTATCTCTCCCTCCATCTCTCTTCTTCCCCTAGTCTACTGTATCTCTCCCTCCAACTCTCTTCTTCCCGACATCTACTGTATCTCTCCCTCCATCTCTCTTCTTCCCCTAGTCTACTGTATCTCTCCCTCCATCTCTCTTCTTCCCGACATCTACTGTATCTCTCCCTCCATCTCTCTTCTTCCCCTAGTCTACTGTATCTCTCCCTCCATCTCTCTTCTTCCCCTAGTCTACTGTATCTCTCCCTCCATCTCTCTTCTTCCCCTAGTCTACTGTATCTCTCCCTCCATCTCTCTTCTTCCCGACATCTACTGTATCTCTCCCTCCATCTCTCTTCTTCCCGACATCTACTGTATCTCTCCCTCCATCTCTCTTCTTCCCCTAGTCTACTGTATCTCTCCCTCCATCTCTCTTCTTCCCCTAGTCTACTGTATCTCTCCCTCCATCTCTCTTCTTCCTCACATCTACTGTATCTCTCCCTCCATCTCTCTTCTTCCCCTAGTCTACTGTATCTCTCCCTCCATCTCTCTTCTTCCCCTAGTCTACTGTATCTCTCCCTCCATCTCTCTTCTTCCCCTAGTCTACTGTATCTCTCCCTCCATCTCTCTTCTTCCCCTAGTCTACTGTATCAATTCAATTCAAGGGGCTTTATTGGCATGGGAAACATGTGTTAACATTGCCAAAGCAAGTGAGGTAGACAATACACAAAAGTGAAACAAACAATACAAATTAACAGTAAACATTACACATACAGAAGTTTCAAAACAATAAAGACATTACAAATGTCATATTATATATATACAGTGTTGTAACAATGTACAAATGGTTAAAGCACACAAGTTAAAATAAATAAGCATAAATATGGGTTGTATTTACAATGGTGTTTGTTCTTCACTGGTTGCCCTTTTCTTGTGACAACAGGTCACAAATCTTGCTGCTGTGATGGCACACTGTGGAATTTCACCCAGTAGATATGGGAGTTTATCAAAATTGGATTTGTTTTTGAATTCTTTGTGGATCTGTGTAATCTGAGGGAAATATGTGTCTCTAATATGGTCATACATTGGGCAGGAGGTTAGGAAGTGCAGCTCAGTTTCCACCTCATTTTGTGGGCAGTGAGCACATAGCCTGTCTTCTCTTGAGAGCCATGTCTGCCTACGGCGGCCTTTCTCAATAGCAAGGCTATGCTCACTGAGTCTGTACATAGTCAAAGCTTTCCTTAAGTTTGGGTCAGTCACAGTGGTCAGGTATTCTGCCACTGTGTACTCTCTGTTTAGGGCCAAATAGCATTCTAGTTTGCTCTGTTTTTTTGTTAATTCTTTCCAATGTGTCAAGTAATTATCTTTTTGTTTTCTCATGATTTGGTTGGGTCTAATTGTGCTGTTGTCCTGGGGCTCTGTGGGGTGTGTTTGTGTTTGTGAACAGAGCCCTAGGACCAGCTTGCTTAGGGGACTCTTCTCCAGGTTCATCTCTCTGTAGGTGATGGCTTTGTTATGGAAGGTTTGGGAATCGCTTCCTTTTAGGTGGTTGTAGAATTTAACGGCTCTTTTCTGGATTTTGATAATTAGTGGGTATCGGCCTAATTCTGCTCTGCATGCATTATTTGGTGTTCTACGTTGATATTTTTGCAGAATTCTGCATGCAGAGTTTCAATTTGGTGTTTGCCCCATTTTGTGAAATCTTGGTTGGTGAGCGGACCCCAGACCTCACAACCATAAAGGGCAATGGGCTCTATGACTGATTCAAGTATTTTTAGCCAGATCCTAATTGGTATGTTGAAATTTATGTTCCTTTTGATGGCATAGAATGCCCTTCTTGCCTTGTCTCTCAGATTGTTCACAGCTTTGTGGAAGTTACCTGTGGTGCTGATGTTTAGGCCGAGGTATGTATAGTTTTTTGTGTGCTCTAGGGCAACGGTGTCTAGATGGAATTTGTGGTCCTGGCGACTGGACCTTTTTTGGAACACCATTATTTTGGTCTTACTGAGATTTACTGTCAGGGCCCAGGTCTGACAGAATCTGTGCAGAAGATCTAGGTGCTGCTGTAGGCCCTCCTTGGTTGGTGACAGAAGCACCAGATCATCAGCAAACAGTAGACATTTGACTTCGGATTCTAGTAGGGTGAGACCGGGTGCTGCAGACTGTTCTAGTGCCCGCGCCAATTCGTTGATATATATGTTGAAGAGGGTGGGGCTTAAGCTGCATCCCTGTCTCACCCCACGACCCTGTGTGAAGAAATGTGTGTGTTTTTTGTCAATTTTAACCGCACACTTGTTGTTTGTGTACATGGATTTTATAATGTCGTATGTTTTACCCCCAACACCACTTTCCATCAATTTGTATAGCAGACCCTCATGCCAAATTGAGTCGAAGGCTTTTTTGAAATCAACAAAGCGTGAGAAGACTTTGCCTTTGTTTTGGTTTGTTTGGTTGTCAATTAGGGTGTGTAGGGTGAATACATGGTCTGTTGTACGGTAATTTGGTAAAATTATCTCTTAAAATGTATCTCTCCCTCCATCTCTCTTCTTCCCCTAGTCTACTGTATCTCTCCCTCCATCTCTCTTCTTCCCCTAGTCTACTGTATCTCTCCCTCCATCTCTCTTCTTCTCCTAGTCTACTGTATCTCTCCCTCCATCTCTCTTCTTCTCCTAGTCTACTGTATCTCTCCCTCCATCTCTCTTCTTCTCCTAGTCTACTGTATCTCTCCCTCCATCTCTCTTCTTCCCCTAGTCTACTGTATCTCTCCCTCCATCTCTCTTCTTCCCCTAGTCTACTGTATCTCTCCCTCCATCTCTCTTCTTCCCCTAGTCTACTGTATCTCTCCCTCCATCTCTCTTCTTCCCCTAGTCTACTGTATCTCTCCCTCCATCTCTCTTCTTCCCCTAGTCTACTATATCTCTCCCTCCATCTCTCTTCTTCCTCACATCTACTGTATCTCTCCCTCCATCTCTCTTCTTCCCCTAGTCTACTGTATCTCTCCCTCCATCTCTCTTCTTCCTCACATCTACTGTATCTCTCCCTCCATCTCTCTTCTTCCCCTAGTCTACTGTATCTCTCCCTCCATCTCTCTTCTTCCCCTAGTCTACTGTATCTCTCCCTCCATCTCTCTTCTTCTCCTAGTCTACTGTATCTCTCCCTCCATCTCTCTTCTTCCCCTAGTCTACTGTATCTCTCCCTCCATCTCTCTTCTTCCCCTAGTCTACTGTATCTCTCCCTCCATCTCTCTTCTTCCCCTAGTCTACTGTATCTCTCCCTCATCTCTCTTCTTCCCGACATCTACTGTATCTCTCCCTCCATCTCTCTTCTTCCTCACATCTACTGTATCTCTCCCTCCATCTCTCTTCTTCCTCACATCTACTGTATCTCTCCCTCCATCTCTCTTCTTCCCCTAGTCTACTGTATCTCTCCCTCCATCTCTCTTCTTCCTCACATCTACTGTATCTCTCCCTCCATCTCTCTTCTTCCCCTAGTCTACTGTATCTCTCCCTCCATCTCTCTTCTTCCCCTAGTCTACTGTATCTCTCCCTCCATCTCTCTTCTTCTCCTAGTCTACTGTATCTCTCCCTCCATCTCTCTTCTTCCCCTAGTCTACTGTATCTCTCCCTCCATCTCTCTTCTTCTCCTAGTCTACTGTATCTCTCCCTCCATCTCTCTTCTTCCCCTAGTCTACTGTATCTCTCCCTCCATCTCTCTTCTTCCCCTAGTCTACTGTATCTCTCCCTCCATCTCTCTTCTTCCTCACATCTACTGTATATCTCCTTCCATCTCTCTTCTTCCTCACATCTACTGTATCTCTCCTTCCATCTCTCTTCTTCCTCACATCTACTGTATCTCTCCCTCCATCTCTCTTCTTCCCCTAGTCTACTGTATCTCTCCCTCCATCTCTCTTCTTCCCCTAGTCTACTGTATCTCTCCCTCATCTCTCTTCTTCCCGACATCTACTGTATCTCTCCCTCCATCTCTCTTCTTCCCCTAGTCTACTGTATCTCTCCCTCCATCTCTCTTCTTCCCCTAGTCTACTGTATCTCTCCCTCCATCTCTCTTCTTCCTCACATCTACTGTATCTCTCCCTCCATCTCTCTTCTTCCTCACATCTACTGTATCTCTCCCTCCATCTCTCTTCTTCCCCTAGTCTACTGTATCTCTCCCTCCATCTCTCTTCTTCCTCACATCTACTGTATCTCTCCCTCCATCTCTCTTCTTCCTCACATCTACTGTATCTCTCCCTCCATCTCTCTTCTTCCCCTAGTCTACTGTATCTCTCCCTCCATCTCATTCTCATCCTTCTTTACATGATTACACCTGCTTTTGCTAAATCATAACACTATTCACTATTTGTTCATGATGCTTGTTTTTATGCCCTTGGTTGTATTCAATGCTACAGGAATGCATTGGGAAATGAAAGTGCAGAAGGTATTCACTGCATATTATGCAAGCTGGAGGAACCTTTGTTATGGAGGAACCTTTGTTATGACATTCTCTGACTAGCATTGTCCTTGCATTATCTCTGTTGATATGACTAAGTTATGCTGTTTTAATGTTATGTCATCTTTATGCTGCTTGGTGAGGGGGAGAGAGAGATGGGGGGAGGTGGGAGTGGAACATGGAGTACACTGAGAGTGTATCTGTTATGGATGTAAGGGACAGAGTGCACTTAGCACAAACCCTCCCATCACGCCACAGCTGCAGTACAGAGAGTGGTCACGAGAGTGCACTGTAAGCAAGGCTCTGCTGTATTTCTCACTGAGGTTGAGAGAGACTCTACAGCCACGGCCAGTGTAGGAGACGGCCAGTGTAGGAGACGGCCAGTGTAGGAGACGGCCAGTGTAGGAGACGGCCAGTGTAGGAGACGGCCAGTGTAGGAGACGGCCAGTGTAGGAGACGGCCAGTGTAGGAGACGGCCAGTGTAGGAGATGGCCGGAGCTGCTTGATTGACTGTCTGCCTGGAAGTGAGATATCATGGACTTTAATAGAACTGGAAGGATAAACCCTGTGGAGCTGATGGTGTGAGGACTGTAATGTAGCTGTGTGTGTGGATGCAGTGTGTGTATGTTGGCCAGAGAACTGGCAGCCCAGCTGTGGGGTAATTGGGATGGTGAGATGGAGAAAAACTGCAGATCTCAACACTAGTCTGCTCCTCTTCATTCAAAGAAAGAGAGAGAAACGTAAAACATCCAAATAACACATGCAGAGCAGAATTAGACCGATACTCGCTAATGATCAAAATCCAGAAAAGAGCCATTCAATTCTACAACCACCTAAAAGGAAGCGATTCCCAAACCTTCCATAACAAAGCCATCACCTACAGAGAGATGAACCTGGAGAAGAGTCCCCTAAGCAAGCTGGTCCTGGGGCTCTGTTCACAAACACAAACAGGCCCCACAGAGCCCCAGGACAGCAACACAATTAGACCCAAACCAAATCATGAGAAAACAAAAATATTATTATTTGACACATTGGAAAGAATTAACAAAAAAACAGAGTAAACTAGAATGCTATTTGTCCGTAAACAGAGAGTACACAGTGGCAGAATACCTGACCACTGTGACTGACCCAAACTTAAGGAAATCTTTGATTATGCACAGACTCAGTGAACATTGCTATTGAGAAAGGCCACCGTAGGCAGACCTGGCTCTCAAGAGAAGACAGGCTATGTGCACACTGCCCACAAAATGAGGTGGAAACTGAGCTGCACTTCCTAACCTCCTGCCAATTGTATGACCATATTAGAGACACATATTTCCCTCAGATTACACAGATACACAAAGAATTCGAAACTGAATACAATAAACTCCCATATCTATTGTGTTATTTTAGAGCTTCTGTGAGTGTAATGTTTACTGTACATTTTTATTGTTTATTTCACTTTTGTTTATTATCTATTTCACTTGCTTTGGCAATATTAACATATGTTTCCCATGCAAATAAAGCCCCTTAAATTGAATTGAGAGAGTGAATTAAAGGTGAGTGAGACAGAGAGAGTGAATTAAAGGTGAGTGAATTAAAGGTGAGTGAGACAGAGAGAGTGAATTAAAGGTGAGTGAGACAGAGAGAGTGAATTAAAGGTGAGTGAGACAGAGAGAGTGAATTAAAGGTGAGTGAGACAGAGAGAGAGTGAATTAAAGGAGAGTGAATTAAAGGAGAGTGAATTAAAGGTGAGTGAGACAGAGAGAGTGAATTAAAGGAGAGTGAATTAAAGGTGAGTGAGACAGAGAGGGAAGGCTTGAGGACCAGGATAGAGAGTGATTGAACTATGCAGAGAGGTGGAGAGTGTTTTCTCTGATTGGGTATCTAAGTGCAGAACCTAGCTTAGACTAACATGCTGACCACACCGCTCACATTGCAAAATAAATGTACACATACATATTATTCAATCATTGCACCCACACTGAATCTGTGTAGCCAGGCGCTAAAATAGAACTTGGTTCGAATTGTAACGCTTGACGCACTGTAAGTCCCGCCTCTCCCATCTCCTCATTGGTTTTTAGGAGCATATACCCACGTGGGTGATTGAAAGATGAACTGAGGTCCACACTCCAGTCCAGTTGGTGGTGGTAATGCACCTTAAAGTTGGTTGCCAACCGCCATATAAAGTCCAAAGAAGAAGAACCCTGAAGGAGGAGAGATTAGTAGAAAGGAACTTGGTTGACTGTTTTATGTGTGGATTAATTGTCGGAGTAGAGGACCTTGTGCATCTCAGGTAAAATAACAAACCAATGTTTATATCCCAGGACAAATTAGCTAGCAACAGCAAGCTAGCTAGCTAAATTGACATAAATTAATGCTTTTCGACCTGTCCCCATTAATATAGTTGGCTCAGAGTTTGTTTTGATATTTCAACCTGCGTGTTGATCGCGTCTGGTGTGGGGTGACAAAATCAACATGCACGCGATGGCGGACGCACACACGCACACGAGCGGTCTGGTCAGCATGTAAGACAGGGGTTCCCAACCTTTCATTTCCCAGGGCCTTTTCACATTTGATTAATTCTTCTTCTTATTATTGTTTATTGCGATAACCCATATTAAATACAACACCAGCTTGATGTTGTTGAATTTCAGGGACCTAGGAAAATGGTGCTGTCTTGAAGGTCATTTCCTGCAATTCTACGTAGTTTAAAAAGACTCATGACATCTTTTAGATAGGCTATTTGATGATTATAACAATAATAGATCATGGAAATAAAGTCTAGACCCCATTTTCTCAAATGTTATTCAGCTACCAACTATGTTTTATTATGATATGAACCCTCAATTTCATTATATATATTCTCTTTTACAGAAAGTGTTTCGATCAATTCATAGTGACAGAGTCACACATTGTACAAGATTACTTCCCAAGCAATTTTACATTTCTTTGACTCCTAATTTCTTTTGAATGCCATCGTGTCATGAAAGCTAGGAGTGGTGGGTGTGGAGTCAGGCGCAGAGAGCAAAGCTTCCAATGTAGACGTATTTATTCACCTGGGTCTAGCCAACATACAGGCACAATGACCAATAAACAGTCCCCCAAAAGCAGATAACGAACAGCAAAAATACGTATGAGCAAAACAAAACTCTACCACTGACAGAGACGAATAAGCCCGCACAAAAGCAGGCGGGCCCTGGAAGTTTAAATAGCCCCAAAATAACAACAAATAAGGTACAGGTGAAAACAATCAAGACAAAACCAATAGAAAAGAAAAAGGAATCGGTGGCAGCTAGTAGACCGGTGACGACGACCGCCGAGCGCCACCCGAACAGGGAGAGGAGCCACCTTCGATGGAAGTCGTGACACATAGAGACAAACCAAAGATGTGTGCCTCAGAGTCACGTCTTCCTCTGGCATCTAACATATTGTTTCTAGCCTACAGCATTACGGATTAATATATTGCTTTAGATCAGTATAAACAATTGCGAATAGTATTATTACTCAAATCAAGGAAAGTCCCTCCCACGAAACGGTAGTGTCCCATATGGGGGTCACGCCCCCTAGGTTGGGAACCGCTGCTCTGAGGAGACTGGACTGGATTGGAATGTACCTCGCAGTGACTCTCCCTTGTGTGTGTGTGTGTGTGTGTGTGTGTGTGTGTGTGTGTGTGTGTGTAATATCCCCAGTTCTGTACTGAACGTTCTCTCACTCCCTTCCTCCCTCCCTCCCTCCTCCACCCCCCCCCCTCTCTCTCCCCCCCTTTCTTACCCCCTCTCGCACTCTTCCCCCCCCCTTTCTTACCCCCTCTCTCTCTCTGATTCAATATGAACGAGCTCCCGTCTCTGAAAGGTGGGTTAGATGGTCGATGAAGTCATGGGTCTATATCTGGAGCTCTCAGCAAGTATGTATGTATGTATGTATGTATGTATGTATGTATGTATGTATGTATGTATGTATGTATGTATGTATGTATGTGTCTGCACATGACGTGGGTCTGAATTGATGAAGTCACAGGTCTCTGTATGGGGTTGTGTGTCTCTGGCCCTCCGGCTCTATTTCTACCCTTTGTTTCTAGCGCTCCTCCGCTATTGGCTACACCTCTGTCCCTCTTCCTCCCTAATTTTGTCACCCCGTCTCTGACTTTGTGTGTGTGAGAGTGTGTGTGCTGTTTCTACTGCAGTGAGAGAGAAAGAGAAGGAAAGCAGGAGGTGGAAGAGGGAGAAAGAGTAAAAGAAAGAGATTGGAATACAGCAGAAGGAGAGCAAGTCCTAGAGCTGGAAAGGCAGCGAGAGAGAGATGGATAGCGAATGAGCGAGGGAGAGAGGGAAGGAGAGAAGGCTTCACTGACAGTGAAAGACAGAGTAAGACCTTGCAAAGGACTCCCATCAAGCGTGTGTGAGAGAGAAAGAGAACAGAAGAGAGAGAGAGAGAAGCAGAGGCAGGGGGAGGGAGTGGAGAAGGAACAGGGAAGAGGAAAGGGGGACTCTGAGGATAAAAAAAGGAAAGAGAGAGTGGAGGACGAGTAGCGGAACGACAGCGGCAGGCAGTAAAAGCACAAGCCAAGCCCTGCTTACCCCTGTAGCAATGGCACCGAAGCGAGGAAGCTGACGACCCAGGGAACTACTCAGCGATAACAGGGAGGATGTCTGACACTGTGAGTACCTCCTTTGTCTCTATCCCTCCCTATCTTTCTCTCTCTTCTTCTCTCCATCTATCCCTCCCTATCACTCTCTCTTCTTCTCTCCATATATCTCTCCCCATCTCTCTCTTCTTCTCTCCATCTCTGGTTCTCTGTCTGTCTCTGGTTGCTTTCTCTCTATGCATCTGTCATTGACTCTTTTTTGTCCTGTTGTGATTTCTATTACTCTACACCTCTAGTGTGTTCATGTTCCCTTTCCCCCCCTCTCTCTCTCTCTCTCTCTCTCTCTCTCTCTCTCTCTCTCTCTCTCTCTCTTCCACTCTCTCTCTCTCTCTCCCAGTCTCTATCTTTCTCTCAATTCAAGTTCCAAAAGAATAGACATTTCAAATGTTGTAATATGAGCAAATAGTTAAAGTACTCTCTCTCCCTCTCTCTCTCTTCCACTCAATCTCTCTTCCTCTCTCTCATTTTCCTCTCTCTTTCTCTCATCTTCCTCTCTCGTTCTCTCTCTCTCTCTTATCTTCCTCTCTCTCTTGTCTTTCTCCCTCTCTCTCTTGTCTTCCTCTCTCTCTCTTGTCTTCCTCTCTCTCTGTCTCTCTTGTCTTCCTCTCTCTCTCTGTCTCTCTATCGGTCTAGCAGCTGTAGCTGTGAGGTGGCTGCTAGCCTGGGGATGTAGAGACATAACAGGAGGAGATGCTTTGAAAGGAAAGGGTAGAGGGGAATGAAACATGACAAAATGAGTGAAAGGGGTGAAGTAAGCAACAGAAGGGATGAGAGAGAAAGGATTATGAAGATATATGCTGGATGCTTTGAGAGGTTTTTACAGTCTGAATTTTCTTTGGGTGTTTAGTAGAGATAGGGGTGTGTTTGTGTCTGTCTGTCTGTGTGTGTGTGCGTGTGTTTTGCAGAACAGGGTGTGTGAAGTGTGTTTTGCAGAACAGGGTGAGGGAAGTGTGTTTTGCAGAATGAGGTGTGTGTGATGTGTGTTTTGCAGAACAGGGTGAGTGAAGTGTGTTTTGCAGAATGGGGTGTGTGTGATGTGTGTTTTGCAGAACAGGGTGTGTGAAATGTGCTTTGCAGGGTGTTTTTGTACTAGTGTGTACTAAAGTGTGTACTAAAAGGAGTGGAAGAAGAAGAGAGGGAACATGCTGCTCTCTTTCCCTCCATTTCTCTTCCTCTCTCTCTCTCTCTCAAAATGAGGGGGGAAAGGAAACAGGGTAAAGGAAAGATTGAGAGAGAGGAGAGGAAGGGTTTGTGACATCAGAAGAGTGTGTGACATCAGAAGGGTGTGTGACATCAGAAGGGTGTGTGACATCAGAAGGGTGTGTGACATCAGAAGGGTTTGTGACATCAGAAGAGTGTGTGACATCAGAAGGGTGTGTGACATCAGAAGGTTTTGTGACATCAGAAGGTTTTGTGACATCAGAAGGTTTTGTGACATCAGAAGGTTTTGTGACATCAGAAGGCTTTGTGACATCAGAAGGGTTTGTGACATCAGAAGGGTTTGTGACATCAGTGTATGATGTGTGGAATGAAACAGCAGAGGTAAAAAAACAAACTGTTTTGATAAATGATGCCATCCTCTGAATATCTGCAATGATTACATTATGGCTGACTCCATTTAGTCGACTGGTTGATTGTTTGGTCTATAGGCTATTGGTCGACCGAGATTTCTTTAATAGAGCAATTGCAATTTTTTCATGGTGCACACATCGCGCCTGTCTCAGTGAACTGATCCATTACAGTCCATCATTCTAAGACATGTGATACTGAAATTCTATCTGGTTATATTATGTCAAAATAATGGTGCTACACTAATACATCTAATATTATTTTATAACAACAGTGCTTTCTCCCGCGTTGGATACGGTCTCTGTAACAATCTTTAGTGCAGCATAGAAATGACACCTTTCCCTGTGTTGCTATGTGCATAATAACAAACAAAGTTAATCAGCATGCTGGGATTGAGAACAATGCAGCGGAGGCAGCAGCAGAGACCAGGAAACAGCCCTTGCCTAATTGTCTAAGAAAATTGAGAAGAGAGGAAACCCCAACTTAATTAGGTCTATAATCAATAGCTTAACTGTTAAATGAGCCTGGCTTTATAAATCATCCATATATATCGAGAGAAAGAAGACAGATCCTGCGTCTGTAGCCTGTCTGGGTGTTTGTTTAATAGCCTACTGATTCCATGAGCACCAAGCCTCATGCAACGGCAACATGTCGGATAAAGCAATTTCACAGATTGGGCTGTTTTTAATCTTTGCTATGCTGTAATAAAGACTTTACAATTTGTTTTCCTTAGAACTGACTGGTATTACTTAGAGTTTATTTAGTGATTACACTGTCCCAAACAGGCAGAGAAATCATATTGTAGTCTAAGGGCACCTGTTTGGCACATAATATGGACACAGCTCTCGCTCCTATTATGATGATTCTAATAAGTCATGTTGGTATCATTAGTGGTCTTTGTATCGTATCCTTGTATAATCACCATCGAGCTGTAGGCCTAAGAGCACATCCTGTTTAGTCTTAATAGCGTAACTTACT
The DNA here is from genome assembly GCF_016432855.1 of Salvelinus namaycush. Lineage (NCBI taxonomy): Eukaryota > Metazoa > Chordata > Actinopteri > Salmoniformes > Salmonidae > Salvelinus > Salvelinus namaycush. The sequence goes on along the minus strand of NC_052323.1, from coordinate 17,157,509 downwards.
TACTATATTTCAATATATAGGCTACTGTATCAATCAGTCATTCATTCATTCGATCATGCCATCACACAGCATACGAGACATTCATGCCCTATTGGTCATGTGTTACTGTGTTCAGAGTTTGTTATAACCCGTTTATTGAGGGGTTGTGATAGGCTATAGGTCAGGTCCTATTGGTCATGTGTTACTGTGTTCAGAGTTTGTTATAACCCGTTTATTGAGGGGTTGTGATAGGCTATAGGTCAGGTCCTATTGGTCATGTGTTACTGTGTTCAGAGTTTGTTATAACCAGTTTATTGAGGGGTTGTGATAGGCTATAGGTCAGGTCTTATTGGTCACATGCCAGGCTTACATGTTTCACGTAAAGACAGCAAGGGAATAGGGAATGTTTTTCCTAGACAAATTAGGGATTTTGGTAACAGAACTTCACATTTTTGGTCCAGTAAAATAACATCAAATTGATCAGAAATACAGTGTAGACATTGTTAATGTTGTAAATGACTATTGTAGCTGTAAACGGCAGGTTTTTTATGGAATATCTACATAGGCGTACAGAGGCCCATTATCAGCAACCATCACTCCTGTGTTCCAATGGCACGTTGAGTTAGCTAATCCAAGTTTAGCATTTTAAAAGGCTCATTTATCATTAGAAAACACTTTTGCAATTATGTTAGCACAGCTGAAAAAGGTTGTGCTGATTTAAAGAAGCAATATTAGCTTTTCTTACAAAAACAAGGACATTTCTAAGTGACCCCAAACTTTTGAACGGTAGTGTATGGAAAAATACGGTCAACCAATATTTTTTTTAGTCGGGGACAGCCCTAGTTTACATTTGCACGAATGTCTATGTAACAAGCCATACCACTGTTCACCTCTGTTTCTAATGGCTGATCAGCTTGTCTGCTCATTCATATTCATTAAGAGACAGCAGAGCAGAAGAACCTACATGTATCTGTTTATTCCTCTCCTCCTCATCCCTCCATCCTCCCCTCCCCCTGTTGACCTTCTGTGGACAGGTTTGGCATGAAGAGAAGGAGGAGAGGAAGGAGGCATTAGTTGTCTCTCCACCACACATCATTCATCTTTTACAATATACAAGTCCTACTCCTTTCATCAATAGATACATACTTTTGTGTTTGTGTGTATTTGTATGTACTGGTGGTTGTGTGTATTTGTATGTACTGGTGGTAGTGTGTATTTGTATGTACTGGTGGTTGTGTGTATTTGTATGTACAGGTGGTTGTGTGTATTTGTATGTACTGGTGGTTGTGTGTATTTGTATGTACTGGTGGTTGTGTGTATTTGTATGTACTGGTGGCTGTGTATTTGTATGTACAGTACGTGTCACACCCTGATCTGTTTCAGCTGTCCTTGTGATTGTCTCCACCCCCTCCAGGTGTCGCTTATTTTCCCCAGTGTATTTATCCCTGTGTTTCCTGTCTCTCTGGGCCAGTGTATTTATCCCTGTGTTTCCTGTCTCTCTGGGCCAGTGTATTTATCCCTGTGTTTCCTGTCTTTCTGGGCCAGTATATTTATCCCTGTGTTTCCTGTCTCTCTGGGCCAGTGTATTTATCCCTGTGTTTCCTGTCTCTCTGTGCCAGTATATTTATCCCTGTGTTTCCTGTCTCTCTGTGCCAGTGTATTTATCCCTGTGTTTCCTGTCTCTCTGGGCCAGTGTATTTATCCCTGTGTTTCCTGTCTCTCTGTGCCAGTATATTTATCCCTGTGTTTCCTGTCTCTCTGTGCCAGTATATTTATCCCTGTGTTTCCTGTCTCTCTGTGCCAGTATATTTATCCCTGTGTTTCCTGTCTCTCTGTGCCAGTATATTTATCCCTGTGTTTCCTGTCTCTCTGGGCCAGTATATTTATCCCTGTGTTTCCTGTCTCTCTGTGCCAGTGTATTTATCCCTGTGTTTCCTGTCTCTCTGTGCCAGTGTATTTATCCTTGTGTTTCCTGTTTCTCTGTGCCAGTGTATTTATCCCTGTGTTTCCTGTCTCTCTGTGCCAGTTTGTCTTGCATGTTTCCAAGTCAACCAGCGTTTTTTCCCGTTCTCCTGCTTTTTGCATTCTCCTTTTTCTAGTCCTCCTGGTTTTGACCCTTGCCTGTTTCTGGACTCTATACCCGCCTGCCTGACCAGTCTGCCTGCCTTGACCTCGAGCCTATCTGCCACTCTGTACCTCCTGGAATCTGATCTGGTTTTGACCTTTTGCCTGTCCACGACCATTCTCTTGCCTATTCCCTTTGGATTTATTAAACATCTTAAACTTCAACCATCTGCCTCCTGTGTCTGCATCTGGGTCTCGCCTTGTGTCATGATACTACGTATTTGTATGACAGTACATATTTGTATGTTCTGGTGGTTGTGTGTGTGTATGTACAGTACGTATTCGTATGTGCTGGTGGTTGTGTTTGTGTGTATGTACAGTATGTATTTGTATGTACAGTACATATTTGTATATACGTGTGTGTGTGTGTGTGTTTGGGTGTGTACTGGTGGGTGTGTATTTGTATGTACTGGTGGGTGTGTATGTATGTACAGTATGTGTGTGTATCGGTGGGGGCATGCGTATGTATGCATAGTGTAGCACATGTGTGTGTCTCTGCCACAGTGATGTAATGGCAGTTATGTCACCCCCATTTCCCAGCAGCCCTTGTACCTGCTCTGATGCCCTAATTGGCCATAGCTCATTGGCTGCTCACGTCCCCTTACCTTAATTAACATGCGTGTGCTTTAAACAGTCCACAGGGACGACGGTGGAACACCCAGGCCCACTCAATAGATGCCAGAGTGATTGATGCCTTTTCCTTCCTTCTCTTGGTCTGATCAGGGCCCATTACAATGTCTCTCTTTACCCACGAGTCATCACTCTTCTACTATAGCTCACTCCATCTACCCACAATTCATCACACTTCTCCTCTCCAGCAGACTAGGTCTCAGTAGGATGTAGCTCTCTGTCTGTCTGTCCGCTAAGAACCATTTTTCTCACAATACTCATTATGTGAAGGACACTCGCACTCCCTCTTTTTCTCTGTCTTCCTCTACTTATTTTTCTCTCTTGTTTTTCCCCTTCCTTTTCTCGCTCTCTTCTTCCTTCCATCTCTTTCCCCCTTCTCTTCTCCTGTCCCCTCTCCCCTCCCCTTTACCCCCTTTCCCTCATCTCTCTCTCTCTCTCTCATTAACATGGTTAGGCACACCTGCTGTAAACCCTTTCTCTCTGACAGATTACAGCCCCTGTTCCTCCTACAGATACCTCCCTTCATCCCTCCCTCTCTCCCAGAAACCAATAAATCTCTACCTACCAATTCCTCACAGTGATGCCCAGTGAGTACGTTCATCCCTCAGACAGACTGGCTATAGATGCACAATGCTGAATATGTTCAGTCTGTCCACTGTCTATATATACAACCTGTTATGGCACAGAACTGCACTTGTTGTTTTATGCTGTGGTTGAATTGACCTGGATCTCAGGGCTTGTAGGTAGTAGAGAATGATGTAGAGCTCTGTAACACTGCAGTAGTCTCTACAGTAGGAAGCTGTAGTAGTCTACAGTAGGAGGAAGCTGTAGTAGTATCTACTGTAGGAAGCTGTAGTAGTCTCTACAGTTAGAGGAAGCTGTAGTAGTCTACAGTAGGAGGAAGCTGTAGTAGTCTACAGTAGGAGGAAGCTGTAGTAGTCTGTACAGTTGGAGGAAGCTGTAGTAGTCTCTACAGTAGGAAGCTGTAGTAGTCTCTACAGTTAGAGGAAGCTGTAGTTCTATCTACAGTAGGATAAAGCTGTAGTAGTCTGTACAGTAGGAGGAAGCTGTATTAGTCTCTACAATAAGAGGAAGCTGTAGTAGTCTCTACAGTAGGAAGCTGTAGTAGTATCTACTGTAGAACGCTGTAGCAGTCTCTACAGTAAGAGGAAGCTGTAGTTGTATCTACAGTAGGAGGAAGCTGTAGTAGTATGTACAGTAGGGGGAAGCTGTAGTAGTCTCTACAGTAGGAGGAAGCTGTAGTCGTATGTACAGTAGGAGGAAGCTGTAGTAGTCTCTACAGTAGGAGGAAGCTGTAGTAGTCTCTGCAGTAGGAGGAAGCTGTAGTAGTCTCTGCAGTTGGAGGAAGCTGTAGTAGTCTCTATATAGTAGGAGGAAGATGTAGTAGTCTCTACAGTAGGAAGAAGCTGTCATAGTCTCTACAGTAGGAAGAAGCTGTAGCAGTCTCTACAGTAGGTGGAAGCTGTTGTGGTCTCTACAGTAGGAGAACGCTGTAGTAGTATGTACAGTAGGGGGAAGCTGTAGTAGTCTCTACAGTAGGAGGAAGCTGTAGTAGTCTCTACAGTAGGAGGAAGCTGTAGTCGTATGTACAGTAGGAGGAAGCTGTAGTAGTCTTTGCAGTAGGAGGAAGCTGTAGTAGTCTCTATATAGTAGGAGGAAGATGTAGTAGTCTCTACAGTAGGAAGAAGCTGTCGTAGTCTCTACAGTAGGAAGAAGCTGTAGCAGTCTCTACAGTAGGTGGAAGCTGTTGTGGTCTCTACAGTAGGAGAACGCTGTAGTAGTATGTACAGTAGGGGGAAGCTGTAGTAGTCTCTACAGTAGGAGGAAGCTGTAGTAGTCTCTACAGTAGGAGAACGCTGTAGCAGTCTCTACAGTAGGTGGAAGCTGTAGTAGTCTCTACAGTAGGAAGAAGCTGTCGTAGTCTCTACAGTAGGAAGAAGCTGTAGCAGTCTCTACAGTAGGAGGAAGTTGTAGTAGTCTCTACAGTAGGAGAACGCTGTAGTAGTATGTACAGTAGGGGATAGCTGTAGTAGTCTCTACAGTAGGAGGTAGCTGTAGTCATATGTACAGTAGAAGGAAGCTGTTGTAGTCTCTGCAGTAGGAGGAATCTGTAGTAGTCTCTGCAGTAGGAGGAAGCTGTAGTAGTCTCTGCAGTTGGAGGAAGCTGTAGTAGTCTTTGCAGTAGGAGGAAGCTGTAGTAGTCTCTATATAGTAGGAGGAAGATGTAGTAGTCTCTATATAGTAGGAGGAAGATGTAGTAGTCTCTACAGTAGGAAGAAGCTGTCGTAGTCTCTACAGTACACTCTTAGTTAAAAGCGTTCCAAAGGGTTCTTCAATTATCCACATAGAATAACCCTTTTTGGTTTTACATGGAACTGCAAAGGATTCTACCTGGAACCAAAAAGGTTCTACCTGGAACCAAAAAGAGTTCTTCAAGGGTTATCTTATGGGGACAGCCGAAGAACCCTACTAGGTTCTAGATAGCACCTTTTTTTCTAAGAGTGTAGGAATCTGTAGTAGTCTCTACAGTAGGAGGAAGCTGTAGTAGTCTCTACAGTAAGAAGAATCTGTAGTAGTCTCTACAGTAGGATGAAGCTGTATTAGTCTCTACAGTGGGGGGGAAGCTGTAGTAGTCTCTACAGTAGGAGGAATCTGTAGTAGTCTCTACAGTAGGATGAAGCTGTATTAGTCTCTACAGTGGGGGGAAGCTGTATTAGTCTTTGCAGTAGGAGGAAGCTGTAGTAGTCTCTGCAGTATGTGGAATCTGTATTAGTCTGTACAGTAGGAGGAAGCTGCAGTAGGAGGAAACTGTAGTAGTCTCTACCGTAGGAGGAAACTGTAGTAGTCTCTACCGTAGGAGGAAGCTGTAGTAGTCTCTCTCCAAGGGATGAAGGAGTATACGCTATACAGTACAGCTTAGCCTATGTGTATATGCAAACTGTACAGACATAACACACAAGCACACACACAAAGAAAAAAACAAACACACACTAACACATAAATCAACAACTTACACACACACACACACACACACACACACACACACACAACAACGTGTATTTAGTAGTTTGGCACCAGTGGTGTCACGCTAGAGTGACGGTGACATCCTTTGTCTCAGTAAGGAGAACATCAGATCGGAGTGGTGTGATGTATAAATGATCGGAGAACAGAGAACAACGGGAGGGTCATATCTCTATGTCCCCCTCTCTCTCACTCTTTGTCTTTCATCTCACTCACTCAATCTCTCCTAGTCCTATCCACTAACAGAGAGAGAGACACACTGAGAGAGAGATACATCTCTGCCACCCACCCACCCACCTAGCATAGCCATGCTGTTAAATATGTAATGGGATCTTAGGAGTGTTGACACTCCGGGATCTCAGTGTGCTCCTTTTTCCACACCCACCTCTCTCTTTCTCTCTTTCTCTCTCTTTCTCTCTCTTTCTCTCTCGCTCTCTCTCTCTCAGAATTGGGTCAGCTACATGTGTGCTTTGTAGGTGGGCTGTAGATCTTCCCTCATTTAAAAATGTAGAACTGAAATCATTTTGACTGAAATACTGCTTCATTTTCAACAATTTGTTATCACTCTCCCCTGCAGTTGTAAAAGACCCAACAGCACTGCATAGTCTACTATCACACCCTCTGCTGCATAGACCACTGCATCGGCCATAAAACATCCCTCCACTTTACAGACGGCAGTCATACACTGGTGTGGGCTACACTACATTTAATACACCATAGACGTTTTTATTTTTACATGGACTTAACTTTGCCCCAGTTCCGCGCTGCCTCTGGCTGTATCGATGATGGAGCACGGGTACGTGTGTGTGTGCCGTGCGTTCCGTTCCTGCCGTGCGTGTGAGTGTGTGTATGCATCTGTGTTGTGAGTTAGCGTATGGTGTGTATCCCTCGCCCTCCTGGCCCTGGGTGTTGAGGGAGAGCTCGTTTGGGTGTGTGTAACACTGTGTATCGCTGCTGTAAACAACTTGACGGTGCAGGGAGGTAATTAAGGCCAGACATTAGACGTTAGACATTAGCACTAATGTCTGTGGGTTGTGACTAATTCACCACACTGCAGGGCTTTCCTCTCTCTCTGTCACTGAGATGCACAATACATGCTGCATGACCACAACACATACTGCCCTCCATAGCCCATACACAACACATACTGCCCTCCATAGCCCATACACAACACATACTGCCCTCCATAGCCCATACACAACACATACTGCCCTCCATAGCCCATACACAACACATACTGCCCTCCATAGCCCATACACAACACATACTGCCCTCTATAGCCCATACACAACACATACTGCCCTCCATAGCCCATACACAACACATACTGCCCTCCATAGCCCATACACAACACATACTGCCCTCCATAGCCCATTCACAACACATACTGCCCTCCATAGCCCATACACAACACATACTGCCCTCCATAGCCCATACACAACACATACTGCCCTCCATAGCCCATACACAACACATACTGCCCTCCATAGCCCATACACAACACATACTGCCCTCCATAGCCCATACACAACATATACTGCCCTCCATAGCCCATACACAACACATACTGCCCTCCATAGCCCATACACAACACATACTGCCCTCCATAGCCCATACACAACACATACTGCCCTCCATAGCCCATACACAACACATACTGCCCTCCATAGCCCATACACAACACATACTGCCCTCCATAGCCCATACACAACACATACTGCCCTCCATAGCCCATACACAACACATACTGCCCTCCATAGCCCATACACAACACATACTGCCCTCCATAGCCCATACACAACACATACTGCCCTCCATAGCCCATACACAACACATACTGCCCTCCATAGCCCATACACAACACATACTGCCCTCCATAGCCCATACACAACACATACTGGTTTCCTGAACTTCTGCCATAATATCATATTTACAGTGCCTAGCAGGGGTTTACTATTCTCTTTATATTGTCAATTATATGCTTTATCCGTGGAAAATATATTGTAGGGGGCAGTGTAGCCATGCTCTCCAATGAGCCGGTCCCTCCATAAGCTCTAATATATTCTAATTGTTGATAGAATAAATCAACAGGAGCCATACTTGGGGATTGGAGAACACGTCATCAGAATTCAGTATGGTATTCCAGTTTGTGGGGAGACACACAGTGTTGGGACTTTGGTGATAACATTGTTGTAGGAGAGAAAATATACTTCCACCCACTCAGTCCTATCTCCACAGTGGTTTAGTAGTCTCTTTATGCTGACTATAAAGGACATGATTGGGACTGTGTTAAACTCAGTCCTATCTCCACAGTGGTTTAGTAGTCTCTTTATGCTGACTATAAAGGACATGATTGGGACTGTGTTAAACTCAGTCCTATCTCCACAGTGGTTTAGTAGTCTCTTTATGCTGACTATAAAGGACATGATTGGGACTGTGTTAAACGGGTCAAATAACTCATTTAGTGACCAATGATTAATTCACTTTTGTTGCTAGACTCCAGTGTTTGTCAATTCACTAAAACTTGACCATAGTTGGTGTGAAACTGGACTCAACCTAAATAAATGTGAAACTGGGCTTAACCTGAATCAAATCAGATTGAACCAGAGTCGAACCAGATTCAAAGCAGGTGTCTATACACTAACTGTCCTCACCCCTCTGACCCTCACACCTTTGTGTACATGACTGTGTCACAGTCAGAACACTTCTTCAGTCATTTACATAAATTATTAGCATTTGTAACAACATTTGCATAGTGGCTGGCACTTTTGCATACGGTCTGTAAAGCTGTTTGATAATTGCAGTCTGTGTGACGTGTGTGTAATGGTGCGGTGCATGCTGTGTGTGTGTGTGTGTGTGTGTGTGTGTGTGTGTGTGTGTGTGTGTGTGTGTGTGTGTGTGTGTGTGTGTGTGTGTGTGTGTGTGTGTGTGTGTGTGTGTGTGTGTGTGTGTGTGTGTGTGTGTGTGTGTGTGTGTGTGTGTGTGTGTGTGTGACAGATGGTGGAGAGGACAGACAGGTTCTTTTGAATAATACCAGGGATTAGGGAGCAGTAGAGAAACTACAGTCAGCCAAAGTTACAACAGGTTAGGGAGTTACAGTCGCAATTATACAATGACACTTTTATGGTTATGGTAACCGTTGACTACCTCCTCCTGGTCTCCTCAATTCATTCCACCTGCACCTCTCCACCCTTCCCTCCATCCTAATCACCACATCCTACTAACTCCTACTCTTACCCCTTGCCATTCACCCCAACTTCCCCCAAATCCTCCCAATCTTCTCCAGTCATACCACTCCTACCTCAGGGGACCTCTCCCCTTCTCCTTCTCCTTGCCCCAGAGCCTCCATTCCCCCCTGGGCCTCCACTCCTCTCCCTTCTACCCCCCTGGTTCCTCCCTGGTTCCTACAGCCCGGCCCTAACCATTAAAGCAGCAGGGGAGCTTAGTGAGACCTCCAATACCTGAATGCCTCTCAATTCAATGGAAGGGCTTAATTGGCATGGGAAACATATGTTAACATTGCCAAAGCCAGTGAAGTAGATCATATACATAAGTGAAATAGATCATTCAAATGAACAGTAAACATTACACTCACAGAAGTTCCAAAAGAATGAAGGCATTTCAAATGTCATATTATGTCTATATACAGTGCTGTAGTGATGTGCAAATATGAGTTGTATTTACAATGATGTTTGTTCTTCACTGGTTGCCCTTTTCTTGTGGCAACAGGTCACAAATCTTGCTGCTGTGATAGCACACTGTGGTATTTCACGCAGTAGATATGGGAGTTTATTAAAATTGGGTTTGTTTTCAAATTCTTTGTGGAGCTGTGTAATCTGAGGGAAATATATGTCTCTAATATGGTCATACATTTGGCAGGAGGTTAGGAAGTGCAGCTCAGTTTCCACCTCATTTTGTGGACAGTGTTCTGTTAGGTTCTAATTTTTCAGAGTAAATAACTCACGGACACTAGAGAAGCTTAACCAAGTTTAATTCTTCACAAAGGGTCGATACAGCTGTAATTCAGACAAATACATTTTTCCACCACCACAAGTATATGTTCTCCACTTCAGGCACTCCTTCTCTCCAGTCCTTACATCTTATGGTTCCACAGGAAGAGGGTAACAGGATAATAAACCATAATTTCTCCCTTCAGGGGATCTGACTGACCTCAACCCCTCCTTCGCCTAATCCACAGATGTCCATCCGCTTCCCCTATAGCAATCCTGTGACTTCCTCCCGTCCACCCAACACATTCCAAAGCCATCTGTCTTCTACAGAGAACCATTAACTTCTGATGTAAAAACCAGTCTCTTACACTCCTTTAAATACTATGCTTCTGCGTCTGATCTATCATATCTCTAGTATATCAATGTTCAAAGTTTACCCCGAATCCAACAGTTCACATAGCCTGTCTTCTCTTGAGAGCCAGGTCTATGCTCACTGAGACTGTACATAGTCAACGCTTTCCTTAAGTTTGGGTCAGTCACAGTGGTTAGTTATTCTACCACTGTGTACTCTCTGTTTAGGGCCAAATACCATTCTAGTTTGCTCAGTTTTTTGTATTAATTATTTTGAATGTGTCAAATAATAATTTTTTTGTCTTCTCATGATTTGTTTGGGTATAATTGTGTTGCTGTCCTGGGGCTATGTGGGGTCTGTTTGTGTTTGTGAACAGAGCCCCAGGACCAGCTTGCTTAGGGGACTCTTCCCCAGGTTCATCTCTCTGTAGGTGATGGCTTTGTTATGGAAGGTTTGGGAATCGCTTCCTTTTAGGTGGTTGTAGAATTGAATGGCTCTTTTCTGGATTTTGAAAATTAGCGGGTATCGGCCTAATTCTGCTCTGCATGCATTATTTGGTGTTTTACGTTGTACACTGAGGATATTTTTGCAGAATACTGCATGCAGAGTCTCAATTTGGTGTTTGTCCCCTTTAGTGAATTCTTGGTTGGCTCTGGACCCCAGACCTCACAACCATAAAAGGCAATGGGTTCTATAACTGATTCAAGTATTTTTAGCCAGATCCTAATTGGTATGTCGAATTTTACGTTCCTTTTGATGGCATAGAAGGCCCGACTTGCCTTGTCTCTCAGCTCATTCACAGATTTGTGGAAGTTACCTGTGGCTCTGAGGTATGTATCATTTTTTTGTGTGCTCTAGGGCAACGGTGTCTAGATGGAATTTGTATTTGTGGTCCTGGTGACTGGACCTTTTTTGGAACACCATTATTTTTGTCTTGCCTGTCTCTCTCTCTCTCTGATCTCTGGTGGTCACAGCTAACTGATCCTTAATGATAGTGACTGACTGGGGAGGGATAAAACCCCTCTCTCTAACCGAAAGGGTGTTATATCACTCAAATAGGATCGGTGTGACACCGGTAAAATGATTGTGCTTCAGTCAGGTGTATCGGTAAACTTTAATGGGGTTTCACATCTGTGTTGCCTCAACACTTTACCAAATGAAATGGAGGTGTGTGTGTGTGTGTGTGTGTGTGTGGGTGTGTGTGTGTGTGTGGGTGTGTGTGTGGGTGTGGATTGGCCACCTGCTGTGAGGAGATGTGGTGGAACCACCAGTAGTAATGTCTCAGTACACCCTGTTTGAACCAGGGAGCAGCTGTTTCTCTTGCTGCCTATCTTACTAGCTCTTTCTGGTTACTACTAATAGTGTCTATCTCTCTGGTTTCTACTAATACTGTCTATCTCTCTGGTTTCTACTAATACAGTCTATCTCTCTGGTTACTACTAATACTGTCTATCTCTCTCTGGTTACTACTAATACTGTATAGCTCTCTCTGGTCTCTACTAATACTGTCTAGCTCTCTCTGGTTACTACTAATAGTGTCTATCTCTCTGGTTTCTACTAATTGTGTCTATCTCTCTGGTTACTACTAATACTGTCTAGCTCTCTCTGGTTACTACTAATACTGCCTAGCTCTCTCTGGTTTCTACTAATAGTGTCTAGCTCTGGTTTCTACTAACACTGTCTAGCTCTCTTTGGTCTCTAGTAATACTGTCTAACTCTCTCTGGTCTCTACTAATACTGACTAACTCTCTCTGGTCTCTACTAATACTGACTAGCTCTCTCTGGTCTCTATTAATACTGTCTAGCTCTCTATGGTTTCTACTAATACTGACTAGCTCTCTGGTCTCTATTAATACTGTCTAGCTCTCTCTGGTCTCTACTAATACTGCCTAGCTCTCTCTGGTCTCTACTAATACTGACTAGCTCTCTCTGGTCTCTATTAATACTGTCTAGCTCTCTCTGGTCTCTACTAATACTGTCTAGCTCTCTCTGGTCTCTAGTAATACTGTCTAGCTCTCTCTGGTCTCTACTAATACTGTCTAGCTCTCTCTGGTCTCTAGTAATACTGTCTAACTCTCTCTGGTCTCTACTAATACTGACTAGCTCTCTATGGTTTATACTAATACTGACTAGCTCTCTCTGGTCTCTACTAATACTGTCTAGCTCTCTCTGGTCTCTACTAATACTGACTAGCTCTCTCTGGTCTCTATTAATACTGTCTAGCTCTCTCTGGTCTCTACTAATACTGTCTAGCTCTCTCTAGTCTCTACTAATACTGTCTAGCTCTCTCTGGCCTCTAGTAATACTGTCTAACTCTCTCTGGTCTCTACTAATACTGACTAGCTCTCTATGGTTTCTACTAATACTGACTAACTCTCTCTGGTCTCTATTAATACTGTCTAGCTCTCTGGTCTCTACTAATACTGACTAGTTCTCTATGGTTTCTACTAATACTGTCTAGCTATCTCTGGTCTCTACTAATACTGACTAGCTCTCTATGGTTTCTACTAATACTGTCTAACTCTCTATGGTCTCTACTGATACTGTCTAGCTCTCTCTCTGGTCTCTACTAATACTGTCTAGCTCTCTCTGGTCTCTATTAATACTGTCTAGCTATCTCGGGTGTACTAATACTGTCTAGCTCTCTCTGGTCTGTATTAATACTGTCTAGCTATCTCGGGTGTACTAATACTGTCTAGCTCTCTCTGGTCTCTATTAATACTGTCTAGCTATCTCGGTGTACTAATACTGTCTAGCTCTCTCTGGTCTCTATTAATACTGTCTAGCTATCTCGGGTGTACTAATAATGTCTAGCTCTCTCTCTCTCCGTGTCTCTGTTCACTGATAAGTGAAGTGGATCATCAAAGCCAGGATATGTTTGAATTAACCCTCAATCTGTCCTGAATAAGAAAAGCTGACTCCCTCTCTTCTCCTCTGTATAGTAGAGTATATTGTGTTTCTTATATAACAGTGATGAGGAGAGGAGGAGAGACTGCCAAACTGGTACTGCTCATTCCCTCTCCTTCTTAGCTTAGCTGCTGTGGAAAATTGGAGAGAGAGAGGGGGTAGGAGAGAGAGAGGGGGTAGGAGAGAGAGAGGGGATAGGAGAGAGAGAGGGGGTAGGAGAGAGAGAGGGGGTAGGAGAGAGAGAGGGGGTAGGAGAGAGAGAGGGGGTAGGAGAGAGAGAGGGGGTAGGAGAGCGAGGAGGGGTGGGGGAGAGAGAAGGGTTAGGAGAGAGAAGTGGAAAGTAGAGTGATGAAGGGAGATTAAAGGGGAATGGATAGATGGAGGATACAAGAGGAAAAACTGGGGGGAAAGTAGAGAGAGAGGTGGAGAGGTGGAGAGGTGGAGAGGTGGAGAGAGTGATTCAGTTGCACATGCAATAGGTTTAGTGTGTATGTTGGCATGTCAAACAGCAAAGGTGTGATGTGTCATAATGGAGCAGAACGCTAAGCTCTGCCGCTAAAATGAAAAGTACACAGAAGCTGACAGAGCTGAAGCTTCCACACACACACATACACTGCTCGGGGAATGGAGACACCTTCTGATTGGGGCCAAAGAGCATGCTCTGTGATACAACTTCTATAGACTTAAGTCTGAGTCACTCTGCTCCCCTGAATATTCAATGTACTAACAGTGTCTTTCCCCAGTATTCATCTGCATTTTCTTTCCTTCTTTCTCCTTCTGTCTCTCCTCCCCCCCTTTCTACCTCCCTCCTACCTCCCCTTTGCTTCCCTGGACCTAGAGAAAGGTAAATGGTTTGTGTGCTACATGTGTTGCCTTCTATCTTCAATGTAATCATTGTGTCAAGTCCTCCATTTTACCTGCAGTCACACACCTCTTCAGCTGCCTGGGGAGTGACAGGCAGACAGGCAGACAGGCAGACAGGCAGACAGACAGACAGACAGACAGACAGACAGACAGACAGACAGACAGACAGACAGACAGACAGACAGACAGACAGACAGACAGACAGACAGACAGACAGACAGACAGACAGACAGACTGGGAGTAAGCTCCTCTCTTTAGACAGAATACAGTACTCAGACTGATGCTCACTCAATCACCACACGCTGTTTTTTTTATCTCAATACTATATCTCTGCTTCTGTTCTCAAAATACTTTAAACTCATATAGACTCGAGGCCACCGTACTCTGCAACAGAATTATGAAATGTCCTGCAGCTTGTGTGACAGAATGCCTAAATGCACACACACACACACACACACACACACACCACACACACACACACACACACACACACACACACACACACACACACACACACACACACACACACACACACACACACACACACACACACACACACACACACACACACCTCCCCCTTCCGTTCTCTCCGCTGGCCAGGATCAGAGTATTATTGACCCAAAGTGTGTGAGCACACAATTAAGCAGGGAGACAGGGCTGGTAATGGACTCATAAACAGAGAAGCACCACTGTGATAAACGCTGAGTATGTGTGTGTGTCACAGCTGCACCTGTGGTTCTGCTCTGCTACCCTGCATGGCCCCTCAGCATGGTTCCACTCCCCAGTCCCCTCTCCTTTATCTCTCTGTTTTTCTGTCCATGGTTTTCCAGATTCCCTCTCTGCTCCATACTCTGATGATTCTCTGTTGATGGTGTATGTATACAGGTGTTGTATTTCATCCCCATCCACCCCTCTCTCTCTCTCTCTCTGCCTCTTTCTCTCTAACTCTCTCTCTCTCCCTCTCTCTGCCTCTCTCGCTCTCTCTCTGCATCTCTCTCTCTCTGCCTCTCTCTCTCTGCCTCTCTCTCTGCCTTTCTCTCTCTCTCTCTCTCTGCCTCTTTCTCTCTGCCTCTCTCTCTCTCTCTCTGCTTCTCTCTCTCTCTCTGCCTCCTCTCTCTCTCTCTCTCTCTTTCTCTTTCTCTCTCTCTCACTCTCTCTCTCTCTCACTCTCTCTCTCTCTCACTCTCTCTGGGAGTCACTACCTCCTCTCTAGCATGTGGCAACTGACTGATGTTTGCAGCATGGCATTTCCTGTGTGCGTGTGCGTGTGTGTGTGCGTGCGTGTGTGCACACGCCATGTGTGCACCCTAGAGAAGACACAGTTATCTTCCTGAGGCAGTGAATGATAATCCAGTATGATAATAACTGTGCACTAAGGATAAGGAAGCACTCATCATCGCTCATCTATGGAAACACAAGTGAACAAAGTACCTTCTATTTATAGTTCAACCATACATTACATGTCAGGGTATATATATTGGCCTTTTACTAATTCAGAGAAGAGATTTCCTACTAGTGGAAGCCTCTGTATTCTACCCCATGCCTTTCAAAAAAATGATTCAATGGTCAAATATACAGGCACTAATTGACTGAGTTATCTGCCATATACATACATGTACATTTGATATACTGTCGATATTCATGTCATATGATATCTTCTGTGCGTCCTATAGGGACTTTGCCTATGTGGCGAGAGACAAAACCACGCGGGTGTTGAAATGTCATGTGTTTCGATGTGATACCCCTGCAGAAGCCATAGCAACGAGTCTCCACGAAATCTGTTCCAAGGTGAGTGGGCCTGCCGTTTCAGACAGAGACGAAGGAGACTCAGACAGACACGCTCATATAAATGTCCTGCCTTTTCACAGAAGTCTATCTTCACAGTGAAACGTTACTGAAGTTGAGTTTCCCTACTCAAGTCGAAGAAATAGAAGGAAGCATTGTAATCCTGCTTACAGTATGTGTACCCCGAGCAACACCACTCTCTGGCCCAGGGCAGTTGGCCGTTTTTAATGTGGGGTGTTAATCTTCTCAGGGTTAGGGAGGTGCTAGCTCTGTGTGTAACTGAGTCAGAATGTCCTGTTCCTTTACCATACTCTAAAACAATCCCCTGACTACTGTTTCAGACATTGACAACTCAGGCAGGGTCTGTAGGGTTGAGACCATACATGACCTTGAGAAGAACACTTGACTCAACAAAATAAAGAATATTAGCCTGGCGAGGATGATCTACAGTTCGATCAAGAGATGGTGACCTACTTTGAAAAGAGTCACCACGTCTTTTCTCAGTGTTTCTCAGCTCTTAATCAATCATTTGTTGGTTTAGCAGTCCCAGACAGAATTAAAAGAATCATCCGGGCCCCAAACAAAGTGACTCATTGTGCATCAGTAAATCAGTGTCTCACTCCACGTTGTCTATTTAAACACAGTTCCTACTGCAGAGGGGAAACGTACTGACCTCGGACTCTGCTGTTGTGCAGTGCAACGAGTGTGTGTATTTGAGCGTGTGTGTGTTCCCCTGTGAGCAGAGAGTTGCAGACTCACCGTAGACTTTGATTAATGACACCTACAATGAATCAACTATTTCGAACAGGGAGTGCGCCACATTGCAGTGCCCTCCGCGTTATTGTTAAGGAGGGATGCTGCTCTACATCAGTAAGAAAGGAGGAAGAGATGGAGAAGAGAAAATGGAGTGATATATTTATTTGAAATATTTCTACATTTTAGTTCAAAGAACACGTAATGACTTGTTCTTCTTAGTTTGAAGTTTAAACACTTTGAAGGTTCTTTGTTTAACTTTACCCCTTTATCCCCCCCGTTTTTAACCCCTCTCTTCCCCTGTCTCTGACTCTCCCTCCTCCTATTTTGTCTTCTCTCTCTCCTCCACTCGTCTACTCCTCCAGATTATGGCTGAGAGGAAGAGTGCCAAAGCTGCTGCCGGCAGCTCATCCCAAACAGGCTCCGATGTTCCTCTCCAGGGTAGGAGTTTGGTGACCCACACACATACAGTAGTACTGATATCTGTTTAGGGAATTGGAGTTGAGTGTTAAAGGGATACTTCAGGATTTTGGCTATTAGACCCTTTAACTACTTCCCCACAGTCAGATGAACTCGTGGATACTATTTTTATGTCTCTGTGTCCAGTATGAAGGAAGTAAGAGGTAGTTTCGCGAGCCAATGCTAACTAGCTTTAGCGCAATGACTGGAAGTCTATGGGTATCTGCTAGCATGCTTTTCAATGACATCCTCAATATACACAAGTATTCATACCCCTTGACCTTTTCCACATTTTGTTACGTTACAGCCTTATTCTAAAATGGATGAAATAGTTTTTTTCCCCTCATCCATCTACACACAATACCCCTTAATGACAAAGCAAAAACAGGTTTGTAGACATTTTTGCCAATTTAAACAAAAAAAATGTAAATAACACATTTACATAAGTATTCAGACCCTTTACTCAGTACTTTGTTGAAGCAGCTTTGGCACCGATTACAGCCTCAAGTCTTCCTGGGTATGACGCTACAAGCTTGGCACCCCTGTATTTGGGAAGTTTCTCCCATTCTTCTCTGCAGATCCTCTCAACCTCTGTCAGGTTGGATGGGGAGTGTTGCTGCACAGCTATTTTCAGGTCTCTCCAGAGATGTTTGATCGGATTCAAGTCCGGGCTCTGGCTGGGCCACTCAAGGACATTCAGAGACTTGTCCCGAAGCCACTCCTGCGTTGTCTTTTTATATATACTACCGTTCAAAAGTTTGGGGTCACTTAGAAATGTCATTGTTTTTGAAAGAAAAGCAAAAAAAAATGTCCATTAAAATAACATCAAATGGATCAGAAATGCAGTGTAGACATTGTTAATGTTGTAAATGACTATTGTAGCTGAAAACGACAGATATTTTTATGGAATATCTACATAGGTGTACAGAGACCCATTATCAGCAACCATCACTCCTGTGTTCCAATGGCACGTTGTGTTAGCTAATCCAAGTTTATAATTTTAAAAGGATAATTGATCATTAGAAAACCCTTTTGCAATTATGTTAGCGCAGCTGAAAACTGTTGTTCTGATTAAAGAAGCAATAAAACTGGCCTTATTTAGATTCGTTGAGTATCTGGAGCATCAGCATTTGTGGGTTCGATTACAGGCTCAAAATACCCAGAAACAAAGGACTTTCTTCTGAAACTCGTCAGTCTATTCTTGTTCTGAGAAATGAAGGCTATTCCATGCGAGAAATTGCCAAGAAACTGAAGATCTCGTACAACGCTGTGTACTACTCCCTTCACAGAACAGCGCAAACTGGCTCTAAACAGAATAGAAAGAGGAGTTGACGTTGAGACTAGAGTTTCTCAAACTAGACACTCTAATGTACTTGTCCTCTTGCTCAGTTGTGCACCGGGGCCTCAGTTGTGCATCAATGCCCCAGTTCATCAAAGCAACATTCATACAGAAAGAGTTTGTCGAGATCAATGTGTAAGAACTTGACTGGCCTGCACAGAGCCCTGACCTCAAACCCATCGAACACCCTTGGGATGAATTGGAACGCCGACTGCGAGCCAGTTCTAATCGCTCCAACATCAGTGCCCGACCTAGTGCTCTTGTGGCTGAATGGAAGCAAGTCCCTGCAGCAATGTTCCACCATCTAGTGGAAAGCCTTCACAGAAGAGTGGAGGCTGTTCGAGCAGCAAAGGGGGACCAACTCCATATTTAATGCACATGATTTTGGAATGAGATGTTCGACGAGCAGGTGTCCACATACTTTTGGTCATG
>NC_052323.1:17126393-17131393 GCF_016432855.1 Salvelinus namaycush | reverse complement strand
TGGCATCACCCCAGTCTTGTGGAGTATTATAACTACTGAGCTCCATGGAGTATTAGACTACTACTGA
The DNA here is from genome assembly GCF_016432855.1 of Salvelinus namaycush. NCBI lineage: Eukaryota > Metazoa > Chordata > Actinopteri > Salmoniformes > Salmonidae > Salvelinus > Salvelinus namaycush. The sequence goes on along the minus strand of NC_052323.1, from coordinate 17,131,326 downwards.
ATAACACTAGACATACCTGAGAAAAATAACCAATCCCCATTGAGTGCTGGCTTAGTTGCATCAGGAGGTCCATTGACCTCCTTTATCTTCCCCGTTTTCTACATGTTAGGCACAGTGAGAGCAACCCTGTTCCCATCACAGTGCCAAACTGCATAGCATTCCAGAATGGGACACATACACGTGTCTCTTTAAGACGTCTGTCTCGTTGACGTGGAAACGGGACATGCTTCTGGGGAAAGCCAACCATCACGGACAAGGCCACTGACCAATCAGCACCATCCAGCTGCTCTACCCGACCTAGTAACCTTTGACCCCCAGACTGCAACAGAGACGTGTCATGTGATGGACTATACAGGCATGATGTAATAACATAGACAAGAAGTAAACAGAACATGGGAACCAATGTATTCCATTCCCTGGCTAGGAGTTCCATCTGGCTCACAAAACAGACTGAACCAATGTCTCACTTGAGGAGGGGTGCGCGAATGTACTATAATTACCCCTCTGATTGTAAAGTAATGATTGTATCCCCGGTTGGAGAGGAGATGTTAGAAATGAGGAGGAATGGGGTGGTGATGGTGCTGCATGTGTCTGTAATCTGAATGTGAGGAGATGGATAGATCGTTATGGGGGAGAGAGGTTACTGAGGAGGGTGTCAATATGGACATAGATGCTCTGCACAAAAGCCCAACCCCACCAGACTATATATATATATATATATATATATATACACACAGACACACACACACACACACACACAGACACACAGACACACACACACACACACACACACACACACACACACACACACACACACACACACACACACACACACACACACGGAGGACTGACTCCTATTGGACCCAGGGACACCTCTCTCCACTCTAGCTCAACTCTGAATGCAATATGCAATCCAATCCAACGTTTAAAAAAATATATAGATGTGAAAATACTGTCATTCATGTGCTCTGTTCTTCACTCATCTCTACACCATGTAAATGTAATCTGTTGTGAAAATAAATGCATTACCAAAAAAGGGAAGGTCTTCAAAGTGCAGGTTTATTTTCTCATGTAATAGTTCAAGTCAATGCAACAACACTCCTGTCCATATGTATTTGGACAGTAAAGCTAGCATTTTAAATGTGTCTCTATACTCCAGCCTTTTGGATTTGAGATCAAATATTTCATATGAGGTGACAGTACAGAATGTGAACTTTTATTTGAGGTTATTGTCATATCTGTTTTACCATTTAAAAATGAAAGCACTTTATATATCTAGTCCACCCGTTTGAAGATGTCATGAAGATGTCAAGTATTTGGACAAATTCACTTGTAGTGTATTAAAGTAGACAGAAGTTTAGTATTTGGTCCCATCTTCCTATCAAGCAATGACTACATCAAACTTGTAACTACATACTAATTGGATGCATTTGCAGTTTGTTTTGGTTGTGTTATGTTTTGCCCAAAATGAACTGAATGGTAAATGATGACTGGAATAATTTTATTTCTAAGTGAGCAGATAATTTGTTTCCGAACACTTCCAAATCAATCCTGAGTGGTGCCATGATTAAGAAAAATCATGAATAACCATGAATAATGATGAGTGAGAAAGTTACAGTGGCTGCAACAAAACACGCTAACCTCTTACCATTACCAATATCAGGGGAGGTTAGCATTTTGTGGAGGTTATGATATTTGCACCTCTGTAACTTTCTCAATTATTACTTTTCGCAATCCATATATGACCAAATCAAATCATCAAATACATTTTTTGGGGGCACGTACACATATTTAGCAGATGTTATTGCGGGTGTAGCGAAATGCTAGTGTCCCTAGCTCCAACAGTGCAGTAGTATCTAACAATACACAACAATACACACACATCTAAAAGTAAAAGAATGGAATCAGGAAATACACTGCTCAAAAAAATAAAGGGAACACTTAAACAACACAATGTAACTCCAAGTCAATCACACTTCTGTGAAATCAAACTGTCCACTTAGGAAGCAACACTGATTGACAATAAATTTCACATGCTGTTGTGCAAATGGAATAGACAAAAGGTGGAAATTATAGGCAATTAGCAAGACACCCCAAATAAAGGAGTGATTCTGCAGGTGGTGACCACAGACCACTTCTCAGTTCCTATGCTTCCTGGCTGATGTTTTGGTCACTTTTGAATGCTGGCGGGGCTCTCACTCTAGTGGTAGCATGAGACGGAGTCTACAACCCACACAAGTGGCTCAGGTAGTGCAGCTCATCCAGGATGGCACATCAATGCGAGCTGTGGCAAGAAGGTTTGCTGTGTCTGTCAGCGTAGTGTCCAGAGCATGGAGGCGCTACCAGGAGACAGGCCAGTACATCAGGAGACGTGGAGGAGGCCGTAGGAGGGCAACAACCCAGCAGCAGGACCACTACCTCCGCCTTTGTGCAAGGAGTAGCACTGCCAGAGCCCTGCAAAATGACCTCCAGCAGGCCACAAATGTGCATGTGTCAGCATATGGTCTCACAAGGGCTCTGAGGATCTCATCTCGGTACCTAATGGCAGTCAGGCTACCTCTGGCGAGCACATGGAGGGCTGTGCGGCCCCACAAAGAAATGCCACCCCACACCATGACTGACCCACCGCCAAACCGGTCATGCTGGAGGATGTTGCAGGCAGCAGAACGTTCTCCACGGCGTCTCCAGACTCTGTCACGTCTGTCACATGTGCTCATGTGCTCAGTGTGAACCTGCTTTCATCTGTGAAGAGCACAGGGCGCCAGTGGCGAATTTGCCAATCTTGGTGTTCTCTGGCAAATGCCAAACGTCCTGCACGGTGTTGGGCTGTAAGCACAACCCCCACCTGTGGATGTCGGGCCCTCATACCACCCTCATGGAGTCTGTTTCTGACCGTTTGAGCAGACATGCACATTTGTGGCTTGCTGGAGGTCATTTTGCAGGGCTCTGGCAGTGCTACTCCTTGCACAAAGGCGGAGGTAGCGGTCCTGCTGCTGGGTTGTTACCCTCCTACGGCCTCCTCCACGTCTCCTGATGTACTGGCCTGTCTCCTGGTAGCGCCTCCATGCTCTGGACACTACGCTGACAGACACAGCAAACCTTCTTGCCACAGCTCGCATTGATGTGCCATCCTGGATGAGCTGCACTACCTGAGCCACTTGTGTGGGTTGTAGACTCCGTCTCATGCTACCACTAGAGTGAGACCACCGCCAGCATTCAAAAGTGACCAAAACATCAGCCAGGAAGCATAGGAACTGAGAAGTGGTCTGTGGTCATCACCTGCAGAATCACTCCTTTATTGGGGGTGTCTTGCTATTGCCTATAATTTCCACCTTTTGTCTATTCCATTTGCACAACAGCATGTGAAATTTATTGTCAATCAGTGTTGCTTCCTAAGTGGACAGTTTGATTTCACAGAAGTGTGATTGACTTGGAGTTACATTGTGTTGTTTAAGTGTTCCCTTTATTTTTTTGAGCAGTGTATATAAATATTAGATTGAGCAATGTCGGAATGGCATTACTTTATTATCCAGAGACTGAACATTAGTGAGTAATATACTCGAAAGCGGTGGATGGTGTGCACGCCTCCTGAGTCAGACTAGAAGTCCACTCCGAATTCCTCTTCTCCGCCGACAGAGCAGCCTCTGGAGTAAGTTCAATTGCCCTGGGGGTGCGAGCAAAAAGGATCAATTTCGGGAAAGTCGTAGTCCTGGTCGTAATGCTGGTAAGTTACCGCCGCTCTGATATCCCAAAGTTATTTCCGGCTGTATGTAATAACACAAAAACTATTTTGGGCTAATAACGTAAGAAATAACACACACAAAAAGAATACTGCAATGTTGCTTAGGAGCTAGAAGCAGAGCTGCCATATCTGTCATCGCCATTATCCGTAATCATGGTACCATCCACATTAACGTAGAAGTGTTCAGAGACTTATTCTATTCTTATTTACAATAAAAGTTATTCCAAAATGGCACAATACAATATTCACCATTCAGTTCCTATTGGGCATCTGAACACACCCCCACCCCCCACCAAATGGGGGGACTAGATAATGTACATAAAGTACATTCATTTCTAAATGGTAAACAGATATGAATGGAAATACATCATCTGCTTGTTTTGTCACATAAACTGAAATTAAGCGAACTATTAGAATTTTAGCAACCAGGATATGGCGGAGAGATTTCTGCATAGTGCACCTTTAAAACATTATTAAAACACAGTACATTAATTACCATTCAGTTCCTATTGGGCAATATATAAAAACAGCAAAAAAACGTATTCTAAACGGTAAAAAGATATGTAAGAAAATGCCCTCAAATAAAAGGTGACATTCTGAGGAGAGTGGAGAAGAGAGAAGAGAGGAGAGGAGAGGAACCATGTCATTTCTGCTAACTGCAGGGTCACCTGCTTTCTCAGCACCAACCCACACAGCACAGCACATTGCTCTCCTCTCCCCTCTTCTCTCTCCTCTCTCTCCCCTCCCTTCTCTTCTCTACCCTCCTCTCTCTCTCCCTCCCCTCCCCTCCCCTCCCCTCTCTTCTCTTCTCTTCTCTCCCTCCCTCTTCTCCCTCTCCTTTCCCCTCCTCTCTGCCCTCATCTCTCGCTCTCGCTCTCTCCCCTCCTCTCTCTCCCCTCCCCTCTCTTCTCTTCTCTCCCCTCCCCTCCCCTACTCTCTCTCCCCTCCCCTCCTCTTCTCTCACCTTCCCTCCTCTCTCACCTCCTCCCCTCTCTCTTCTCTCCCTTCCCCGCCTCTCTCTTCTCTCCCTTCCCCTCCTCTCCCCACCAACTGAATTATTCACACTTACTGAGAGTAGGGGGGAGAAGGGGGAGGGTGTATGTGTGTGTACATTTGAGTTGCTGTGTGTGTGTGTGTGTGTGTGTGTGTGTGTGTGTGTGTGTGTGTGTGTGTGTGTGTGTGTGTGTGTGT
>NC_052323.1:17056393-17121393 GCF_016432855.1 Salvelinus namaycush | reverse complement strand
CAGAGCTAAGGATGATGTTAAAGAGTTTAATTAAGTATAGCCAATTGGAAATTGTGGTCTTTATATTTTATCATTTTATCATATTTTATCATTTCATGTAGAACCACAGTCCATTTTGTCCTGTAGTTCATTCAAGGTAATTGGAGAATCCAGTTGGTTCTGGTACTCTTTAATAGTTGATTCTAAGATTTGTATTTGATCATGTATATGTTTTTGTTGTTTGTACTTTGTTATATGGCCAAAAAGATTGGAGAAGTGGTTTATCCATACATCTCCGTTTTGGATAGATAACTCTTCGTGTTGATGTGTGCTGCAGTTGAGGGCGATGTCCTTTCGGGTCTTGGCAAAGGTGGGCACTGATAGCTTGTACAGGTGGACCTCTCTCTCTCTCTCAGCTGTGTGGTGCTATTTCTGTGGCCAGATGAAAGCATGTGGAGGACGGGGGAGTTCTTCTCCTCTCTCTCAGACATGAACGAGGGATCAGTCAGTGGATGTGTGAAAGGCTGTGTACGGCTCAGTGCATCCCAGGGGTTCCGGAGAAGGGGAGGAGAAAGGAGTACATCGCGACCCCCGGGGAGGGTACTCATGGGGGTCTTCCTCTCTCTCCTAACAGCTCTTTGAACATCAAACAGATCGACTAAGAAAACAAGCAAGTCTGCAGCCAAACACGTAAAAGCCCTATACTGTTCAGCACTGAGACCGGACTTTCCCTTTGTCTATACAGCCCAGATGGGTCGTACAGAGGCTTTAGAGCGCACTCAATGCATTCTGGGAGCTGAGGGATGCTCTATGAGCCACTGACTCAGATGAGTGAGGACATTGGCCATAGCCATACTGCTGATGATAGTGGTGGGCTAGTTATATGATAATAAACAGTACACTGGGTCCTAGAGGAATACACGGTCTAGCTTGAAGCATGTATAGGAATCACAAGTACATGTGTATCATAACAGGGGTCTGTCTGCCTTCTCTCTCCCCCCTCCCCCTCCTCCTTTCTGGTGAATACAGCCAAGAAACAGCTGTTACTTTCTTATGAAGGATCCAGTCTGAAGAGTGCCTGCTCTCTCCTCAGCTCAGCCCAGAGATGTGGGTAAGGAAGAGCTGGGCCTGGACAACACACACACAATGGGGGATAAGAAATACACTGGCCACAAGTTCATCTCTACCAGTAGTTTTAGGTACACTGTATATACAAAAGTATGTGGACAGCCCTTCAAATTAGTGGATTCGGCTATTTCAGCCACAGCCGTTGCGGACAGGTGTATAAAATCGAACACACAGCCATACAATCTCCATAGACAAACGTTGGCAGTAGAATGGCCTTACTGAAGAGCTCAGTGACTTTCAACGGGGCACCGTCATAGGATGCCACCTTTCCAACAACTCAGTTCGTCAAATTTCTGCCCTGCTAGAGCTGCCCAGGTCAACTGTAAGTGCTGTTATTGTGAAGTGGAAACGTCTAGGAGCAACAACGGCTCAGCCGCGAAGTGGTAGTCCACACAAGCTCACAGAACGGGATTGCCGAGTGCTGAAGCTGAAATCGTCTGTCCTCGGTTGCAACACTCACTTCTGAGTTCCAAAGTGCCTCTGAAAGTAACATCAACACAATAACTGTTTGTCAGGAGCTTCATGAAATGAGTTTCCATGGCCGAGCAGCCCGCACACAAGTCTAAGATCACCATGTGCAATGCCAAGCGTCGGATGGTGTGGTATAAAGCTCACCGCCATTGGAGCAGTGGAAACGTGTTCTCTGGAGTGATGAATCACGCTTCACCATCTGGCAGTCCGATATTAAAGTGACTAGTGATTAATTTATTAAAGTGGCCAGTGATTCCAAGTCTGTAGGTAGGCAGCCTCTCTGTGCTAGTGATGTCTGTTTAACATTCTGTTGGCCTTGAGATAGAAGCTGTTTTTCAGTCTCTCGGTCCCAACTTTGATGCACCTGTACTGACCTCACCTTCTGGATGTTAACGGGGTGAACAGGCAGTGGCTCGGGTGGTTGTTTTCCTTGATTATCTTTTTGGCCTTCCTGTGGCATCGGGTACTGTAGGTGTCCTGGAGGGTGGGTAGTTTGCCCCCGGTGTTGTGTTGTGCAGACCGCACCACCCTCTGGAGAGCCTCGCGGTTGTGGGCGGTGCAGTTGCCGTACCAGGCGGTGATGCGCAATTGAGAGCATCCTGTCGGGCTGTATCTGTAAAAAAAATTGTGAGGGTTTTAGGTTGAAGAGATCTGTTGCACCTTCTTCACCACACTGTCTGTGTGGGTGGACCATTTCAGTTTGTCTGGGATGTGTATGCCGAGGAACTTAAAACTTTCCACCTTCTTCACTGCTGTCCCTTCGATGTGGATAGGAGGGTGCTGTTTCCTGAAGTCCACGATCATCTCATTTGTTTTGTTAGCGTTGTGTGAGAGGTTGTTATGCTGACACCACACTACGAGTGCCCTCACCTCCTCCCTGTCGGCTGTCTTGTCGTTGTTGGTAATCAAGCCTACAACTGTTGTGTCATCTGCAAACTTGGGGATTGAGTTGGACGTGTGCATGGCCACGCAGTCATGGATGAACAGGGAGTACAGGAGGTGGCTGAGCACGCACCCTTGTGGGGCCCCAGTGTTGAGGATCAGCGAAGTGGAGATGTTACTGAATTTAAGCAAGTCCCTGCAGCAATGTTCCAACATCTAGTGGAAAGCCTTCCCAGAAGAGTAGAGGTTGTTATAGCAGCAAAGGGGGGACCATTTTCATTTTAATGCCCATGATTTTAGAATGAGATGTTCGATGAGCAGGTGTCCACATATTTTGGCAATGTGGTGTATATCTGTTTTAGCCTGGGGCTGTATAGCACTATTGGACTGTTGCTGAGAGTGCCTTGGTGGACTGAGGCTGTGCAGCACTACTGGCCTGCTTACTGAGAGTGGCTTGGTGGACTGTGTATGAACCAGACTACTGAAGTCTACAGCAACAATATCCACAGAGGGAAAACGATCCACAAAATAACCAAGTAGTTATCTGCTTTCTCTGTTTGTAGCTTTGATTACATTTTCATATTGTTTTTGTGTCTTCTCACTTTTGTTTATTGTTTATTTCACTTGCTTTGGCAATGTAAACACATGTTTCCCATGCCAATAAAGCCCCTTTGAATTGGATTGAATTGAAAATAAAGATAGAGAGGAAGAGAGAGAGAGGCAGAGAGGGAGAGAAAGAGAGAGAGCTAGAGAGAGGCACAGAGAGGGAGGGAGAGAGAGAGTGAGAGGCACAAAGAGATTCACAGAGAGCATCACCTCTTCATTCTTCTCAGGGTACGAGGAGCAAGTACTTCACCACCGCCTACACCTTAGGGACTGGACACACACACACACACACACACACACAGTTAAAATACACATTTATTAGCACACAGCCCAACTGGGCATATCACACACACATTAAATCAGCATATTCAACATGCTATTCCACATGTTCACACTCACAAAGAAACACCCATGGGATGACACAGGCATAAAGACGGCTAAGCCGAAAATAGTTTTTCACATTCCACTGCACACAAAGCACTTCAATCAAATAAAACAGTCATCTCGAAAGGGCTTGGAAGCAGAGAATGTTCATTCCTTCAAACAATTCACGTATGAAACATTTCTAATTTCATTCAACTGTTGTTCATGCTGCTGCCTTGCACCAGCTGTTGATTCCAGACATTTGTTTGGCTACGTAGATTTGATTTCTTAAGCAAATTACTGTGAAGTTTGAACAATTAACTTCAAGTTGATGAGACCAAATGTGTAACCTATGGTGATAACTTCATCATATATGTCCTGTTAAACTCGGCAATGAAACAAATAAAGATTAAACTATCCTAAAAGATGAACAGCTATCTATTTACAGCGTGTATATGTTTTTTTTTTAGTAAAAGCATTATTAGATTTTGTTGATTGATTGACTGTGAAATTTGTAGGGTTCATTTTAGATAAATGTTCAAATCTTATTTATTTTTGCTAACTTTCTGTAGACATTTGCTGTAGTAAGTTCCATTATTTCTTTAGGGATATGAATACCAAGTATGTCCACTTCACCATCAGACCATTGGATTTATTAACTACATGGTCATTTAACTTCTAGTTCCTCCCAAACCCGGATCCGGGAGCACCCCCACCAGTAAAAAAGCTGACTAGCATAGCCTAGCATAGCGTCACAAGTAAATACTAGCATCTAAATATCATTAAATCACAAGTCCAAGACACCAGATGAAAGATACACTTCTTGTGAATCTAGCCACCATTTCTGATTTTTAAAATGTTTTACAGGGAAGACACAATATGTAAATCTATTAGCTAACCACGTTAGCAAAAGACACAATTTTTCTTACTCCACCATTTTTTCACTCCATCAGTAGCTATCACCAATTCGACCAAATAAAGATATAAATAGCCACTAACCAAGAAAAAACTTCATCAGATGACAGTCTGATAACATATTTATTGTATAGCATATGTTTTGTTAGAAAAATGTGCATATTTCAGGTATAAATCATAGTTTACATTTCAGCTACAATCAGAAATTGCACCGAAAGCAGCCATAATATTTACAGACACCAACGTCAAATACCTAATTACTCATCATAAAACATTTCTTAAAAATACACAGCGTACAGCAATTGAAAGACACAGATCTTGTGATTCCAGACAATATTTCAGATTTTCTAAGTGTTTTACAGCGAAAACACAATATATCGTTATATTAGCATACCACATGAGCTAACATCACCCCAGCATTGATTCAAGGCAAAAAGAGCGATAACGTTATCACCACCAAAATATATTAATTTTTTCACTAACCTTCTCAGAATTCTTCAGATGACAGTCCTGTAACATCATATTACACAATCCATATAGAGTTTGTTCGAAAATGTGCATATTTAGCGGCACAAATCGTACTTATAAAATGAAAATAGTGTCCAACTACTCAAGCAATCTGTCCGGCGCCATCTTGGAAAGACACCTATTTTTATCGAAAACTATTCATAAACTTGACTAAAAAAATACAGGTTGGACAGCAATTGAAAGACAAATTAGTTCTTAATGCAATCGCTGAATTACATTTTTAAAATTAACCTTACTGCGCAATACAGGGTGCGCTAAAGCGAAGCTACCCAAAAATTAATGGCCGCTTATGCATTTAACATTTTTCAACAGAACAACGATTTATCAGCATAAATAGTTCTTACTTTTAGATGAACTCGCATCAGAATCTTGGGAAAGGTGTCCTTTGTCCAGAACAATCGTCTTTTGGTCGAAAGATGTCCTCTTGTCCTGTCGAAATGGCCACTAACGTTCGGCATGTACCGGAAAAGTGTCCAACTCTTGAAAGTGCGTCACAAAGAAATGCCAGAAAATCGCAATAAACTGATATAAATTGCTATAAATCGGTTTAAATTAACTACCTTATGATGTCTTTAACACCTATAACGAATAAAAACATGACCGGGGGTATAGAACTGGCTAAACCAAAGCTTGGAAGGAGGCCAGTCCGACGTCCATTCTGCGTCGAGCGCAAGGCTGAAAAGAAAGGTACTTCCGCTCCAGGGTCTAATATAAGGTCCCAGATTGCGCAATCGACTCCATTCAAATTGTCACCACTTACTGACATCTAGAGGAAGGCGTAGGCAGTGTTTGTAGCCCCACAGCGTTCACAGGGACTTATAAACTGACCTGGGAACAGAGGCCGAGATTTCTGAAATCTCACTCCCTGGCAGGAAAAGTGCTGCAGAATGAGTTCTGTTTCACTCAGAGACATAATTCAAACGGTTTTAGAAACTAGAGAGTGTTTTCTATCCAATAGTAATAATAATATGCATATTGTACGAGCAAGAATTGAGTACGAGGCAGTTTAATTTGGAGATCAATTTTCACAAAGTCGAAACAGCACCCCCTATACTCTCAAGAGGTTTAAAAGTGTTATTTTTTTGTGGTCCTGTAAACACACAGTCAAGTTCAAAGTGAATAGTGGCAGGCCCATGTGTCAAATGACTTATTTGCATAAAGGCCTACTGTGGCTCTGATTGGCGATGGCATACCGGTCTGAGTAGACTCCGTGTAGCGATCGTCGTAATGTGGAAGAGAGGAGGACCAAATCGCAGCGTGGTACGTTTCCATATTTATTGGAACACTTCATAAACACGAACAAAACAATAAACAGAATGAAACCAACAACGCTACAGACCTGAACATGTGAACCTAGTGAAAACAAAGAACGCAATGAACAGGAACAATCACCCACAAACAAACAGTGAACACAGCCGACCTAAATATGGTTCCCAATCAGAGACAACGTAAAACACCTGCCTCTGATTGAGAACCATATCAGGCCAATCAGACACACCTAAACCAATGAGACACAAAACATAGAATATATCCACCCAGCTCACGTCCTGACCACCTAAACAAAGACTAAACAAAGGAAATAAGGTCAGGAACGTGACACTCCAGTCCTGGAAGAGAGATGTTTATATTAGGTTTTATTTACTGCAGTGTCTATTAATTTTCCAAACGCAAGGCCGCTTTCCCAATCTAGATTGTGATAGAATTTTCACAAATGCCTTAGTCTACGTCATTCCCAAACATTCTATGATTTTATGAAAATGTGTAAATGACCATATCTCAGTGCTCGCTTATCAGAAAATGTAAAAAAATAAGGTGTTATATACTTCCTGGGGGTGTATATAAACAGATTTTGATAAGATTTCATGTTGCTAAAACGCTGTCAGTTCCACTTTAATACTGTGTCAGAGTAATAATACACTTTGGTTGGGCTTGCTGTGTTTATTCAAGCTGGGTCTCTAAACCAGCCCTGTGTGTGCATGAGGGAAAGGGCACAGCCAGTGGCGACCCGTCATTCAGGGCAGAGTCCCACCTGTTTTGAGCCCCACATTTTTAGCTAAAAATAAAATAAAATGTAATACATTTTGGGGGGGGTGGGGGGGGTTGATTGTTCTGCATGTTATTTTGGCATTAATACGTCTCACGTATCAGTTTGCAAACAAAGTTATTTTTTTTTAAATAATTGCGTTAAAAAAGCTGCATACAAACATGATCTCTTTTTTGCTTTCTTGAGTTAGGCAGCTCCAAAACGCAGGTGTTTCAAACTAGCTCTGTGGTGGTGGAGCAGCCAGCGGAAAATACGGAGTGTAGGGGTTGGTAATGTTCTGTAGTTGCGCTGTGATGGCTCAGTGTTCTGTCACTCATGGGGACACTACGTCACCGCCAAATCTAAGGGTAGAGATTGAAAATTCAAGACCCTTGGGTTACATTAGAAGTGTCCCCATAGAGTTACATTAGATGTGCCCATCCAAGACGGCTCAAGGTTATTGGCCACAGATAAAATGACATCAAATCACGTTATATCTACAGTAGATTTGATTTGACTGATCATGTCAACATCAAACTTTCAAAATCTTAGCCAGCAGTCATCATCATGAATCAAGTCAGCAATCTACTGGCAATTTTTATGATGAGATTTCTGCCGCGCTCAAAACAACTGTTAACTCGTAATTACTGACGGGTTGCATCACTGCCTGGTATGGCAACTGCTCGGCCTCCAACCGCAAGGCACTACATAGGGTAGTGCATACGGCCCAGTACATCACTGGGGCCAAGGTTCCTGCCATCCAGGATCTTCTATACTAGGCGGTGTCAGAGGAAGGCCCTAAAAGTTTTCAAAGACTCCAGCCAGCCTAGTCATAGACTGTTCTCTCTGCTACCGCACGGCAAGCGGTACCGGAGCACCAAGTCTAGGTCCAAGAGGCTTCTAAACAAGTTCTACCCCCAAGCCATAAGACTCCTGAGCATCTAATCAAATGGTTAAACCAGACTATTTGCACAAACACCCCCTCCCCCCACTCCTTTACACTGCTGCTACTCTCTGTTATTATCTATGCATAGTCACTTTAAATTCTTATGGCTGTAGGGGCAGTATTGAGTAGCTTGGATGAAAGGTGCACAGAGGTGCCCAGAGTAAACGGCCTGCTCCTCAGTCATAGTTGCTAATATTTGCATATTATTATTATTGGATGGAAAACACTCTGAAGTTTCTAAAACTGTTTGAATTATGTCTGTGAGTATAACAGAACTCATATGGCAGGCAAAAGCCTGAGAAGTTCCACTTCCTGTTTGGATTTTTTCTGAGGGTGGCAGATTTTCAACCAAGCTCTCATTGAAATTACAGCGAGATATTGATGAGTTTTCACTTCCTACGGCTTCCACTAGATGTCAACAGTCAATAGAACTTCTGTCTGATGACTCTAATGTGAAGGGGGGCTGAAGGAGACAGGAATTAGTCACCACTGCCACGAGCTGATCATGCTTTGACCACGCGCGTTCACGTGATAGGCAGCTCCGTTACATCGCTCAACTGAAGTCAATCTAATTCTCCGGTTGGAACGTTATTCAAGATGTATGTTAACAACATTCTAAAGATTGATTCAGTACATCGTTTGACATGTTTCTACTGACTGTTATGGAACTTTTGGACATTTCGTCACGTTATAGTGGACACGCTTTGTGACTTTGGAATTGTTTACCAAACGCGCTAACCAAAGTAGCTAATTGGACATAAATAACGGACATTATCGAACAAATCAAGCATTTATTGTGGACCTGGGATTCCTAGGACTGCATTCTGATGAAGTTCATCAAAGGTAAGGAAACATTTATCATGTATTTTCTGGTTTCTGTTGACCCCAACATGGCGGCTAATTTGGCTATTGTTCTGAGCGCCGTCTCAGATTATTGCATGGTTTGCTTTTTCCGTAAAAAAAATTGAAATCTGACACAGAGGTTGCATTAAGGAGAGGTATATCTATAATTCCATGTGTATAACTTGTATTATCATCTACATTTATGATGAGTATTTCTGTTGAAACGATGTGGCTATGCAAAATCACTTGATGTTTTTGGAACTAGTGAATATAACGCGCCAATGTAAACTCAGATTTTTTGATATAAATATGAACTTTATCAAACAAAACATGCATGTATTGTGTAACATGAAGTCCTATGAGTGTCATCTGATGAAGATCATCAAAGGTTAGTGATTCATTTTATCTCTATTTCTGCTTTTTGTGACTGCTATATTTCGCTGGAAAAATGGCTGTGCTTATTGTGGTTTGGTGGTGACCTAACATAATCGTTTGTAGTGCTTTCGCTGAAAGGCATATTTGAAATCGGACACTTGGTGGGATTAACAACAAGATTACCTTTAAAATGATATAAGACACATGTATGTTTGAGGAATTTTAATTATGAGATTTCTGTTGTGACAAATAACATTTTATTTTATTTTATTTGAAATGGGAAATCTGACTTCAGTGAGTTCAAAACAACTGGGAACTCAGTTCCGACTGGGAAAATACTTTTAGAAGTTCATCCAATTCGGAATTGTAACTTGGGAACTTGGGCCTCTTTCGAAAGCTAGGACCTGAAGATCACTGATGTCATCATGACTCGACCTTGTTTTTACCAGAGTTCCCAGTTGTCTTGAAAGCACCATAAATTCAGAGAATGTCAGACTTTGATGACAAAGTTTGATGACAAACTTTACCCACGAAGGACCGCTGCTGTAGCTAAAAAAGTAATACTAAGTCTACGTTGTGTAGTAAACTGTCAGTAGCCCATGTGCCTCACCCTAATAATCTGGTCTATTTTAGTCTTAATTTCGCCTACTGTTCTGACTTGGTGGTGCACATGTAGCCTATAACCTGTTTTAGAGAAATATTGTGAGAGCTTTCATTGTCTGCTTATATGTCCTGTTTATTTATCCTACGGTTCTGACTTGGTGTGCAGGGAAAACACTGTAAGAACAGCCCATGTTCTGAATTCTGTCGTTGTACGTTTAAAAAATGCTGGACAAATAGTTATTTTGACTATGTCCATCTTAGCTCGCCCATTAATGTCTTAATCGAAATTACAGATTGCCTCTTATACGCTTGTCGTCCCCTTATGCCATAGTTTGTACATCTGAATTGTCAGTAGAAATCACATTTGTTTAAGCAAGTCAGCCATATCAGTTATGCTTTTTTTAAAGGCAATAAATGAGTCTGAATTCACTGTTTCGCTGGCAGACAAGGCTCCGCTGATAGCCAGGTGTAGCAGTGGTAAGGTGTTGTGTAATGGGTACGCACCTGTCGGTGGCAGGGAAGTCAGACGCAGGAAAACGAACTTGGTATAAACGGAGTCGTTTAATAAGTGCTCATAAACTCCAAAGACCAAAATATACAAAAATAACATAAGTGGGTACAAAACCCGTCGCACACCGACACATGACTAGCACAAACATACAATAAAACAATCTCTGACAAAACATCAGGGGAAACAGAGGGTTAAATACACAACATGTAATTGATGGGATTGGAACCAGGTGTGAAGGAAAACAAGACAAAACCAATGGAAAATAAAAAATGAATCAATGAAGGCTAGAAGGTTGGTGACGTCGACCACCGCCCGAACAAGGAGAGGGACCGACTTCGGCGGAAGTCACGACATGTTGGGACTGCTGTTGGGACTCTGCTGTTGGGACAGCTTTATGTAAGCCCTAACATTTACATTTAAGTCATTTAGCAGACACTCTTATCCAGAGCGACTAACAAATTGGAAAGTTCATACATATTCATCCTGGTCCCCCCGTGGGGAATGAACCCACAACCCTGGCGTTGCAAGCGCCATGCTCTACCAACTGAGCCACACGGGACCGTTCTAAAAGTTTGTTGGCACCGTTTGTCACCGTTATAGTACAAATAATGTATTGTTTAGTGTTGTGTTGTGTTGTGTAGTGGCTTTGCTGGCATGCATCCCCCAATTTTTTGTTTGGTTTGTCCCCACATGCTAAATATCGGCACTGGGCACAGCATGGGAAGGATTACAGAGTTGTTGTTTGTCAGTAGACTCAGCTCCTGTGTAGCTCTATCTAACAGTAGAGTCATGCTGACCTGACCGGACCAGGAAACACTCACATTTCTAATTAAGACTTAGAGCCTCTCAGAGGGATACTCTGCTGTAATTGCAGATGAGATTAGATTTGAGAGAGAGACAGACACGCGCACACCCACAGATATTCACTCATGACTGCACGGCCAAGCACGACTCCAACACCATCATTAAGTTTGTCGATGCCACAACAGTGGTAGGTGTGATCACCGACAACGACGAGACAGACTATAGGGAGGAGGTCAGAGACCTGACCATGTGGCGCAAGGACAGCAACCTCTCCCTCAATGTGATCAAGACAAAAGGAGATTATTGTGGACTACAATAAAAGGAGGACTGAGCACGCGCCCATTCTCATCGATGGGGCTGCAGTGGAGCAGGTTGAGTGCTTCTGTCACGTTCTGACCAGAGTTCTTGTGTGTTGTGCTTGTTTTAGTGTTGGTCAGGACGTGAGCTGGGTGGGCATTCTATGTTGTGTGTCTAGTTTGTCTGTTTCTATGTTTGGCCTAATATGGTTCTCAATCAGAGGCAGATGTTTTGTGTTGTCTCTGATTGGGAATCATATATAGGTGGCTTGTTTTGTGTTAGGATTTTGTGGGTGGTTGTTTCCTGTCTCTGTGTTTTCTCTGCACCAGATAGGGCTGTTTCGGTTTGTCACGTTTGTTATTTTGTAAGTGTTCACAGTTTCGTCTTGTTTATTAAAAACATGTTGAACACGAGCTACGCTGCGTCTTGGTCCGATCCCTGCTACACCTCCTCTTCAGACGAAGAGGAGGAAGGCTGCCGTTACAGCTTCAAGTTCCTTGGCGTCCACATCACCAACAAACTAACAGGGTCCAAGCACGCCAAGACAGTCTTGAAGAGGGCACGACAAAACGTATTCCCCCTCAGGAGACTGAAAAGATTTGGCATGGGTCCTCAGATCCTCAAAAGGCTCCACCATCGAGAGCATCCTGAATGATTGCATCAATGTCTGGTATGGCAACTGCTCGGCCTCCGACCGCAAGGCACTACAGAGGGTAGTGCATACAGTCCAGTACATCACTGGGGCAAAGCTTCCTGCCATCCAGGATCCTCTATACCAGGCGGTGTCAGAGGAAGGCCAGAAAAATTGTCAAAGACTCCAGCCACCCTAGTCATGGACTGTTCTCTCTGCTACCGCACGGCAAGCGGTACCGGAGCGCCAAGTCTAGGTCCAAGAGGCTTCTAAACAGTTTCTACTACCAAGCCATAAGACTCCTGAACATCTAATCAAATGGCTTACCAGACTATTTGCATTTCCCCCCACCCCCCTTCTATGCTGCTGCCACTCTCTGTTATTATCTATGCATAGTCACTTTAATAACTCTACCTACATGTACATATTACCTCAATTACCTCAACTAACCGGTGCCTCCGCACATTGACTCTGTACTGGTACCCCTTGTATATAGCCTCGCTATTGTTATTTTACTGCTGCTCTTTAATTATTTGTTACTTTTATTTTTGACTTTTTTTAGGTATTGTCTTAAAACAGCATTGCTGGTTAAGGGCTTGTAAGTAAGCATTTCACTGTAAGATCTACAACTGTTGTATTCTGCGCATGTGACAAATACAATTTGATATGATTTTATTTGAGATAAAACACTCTCTCTCCCTCTGTGAGTTCACACACTCACACTTCAGGGCGTGGACGATGTCTCTCTTTTGCTGGGTCACCAGTGTGTCCAGCTTGGTCTGGGCTATAGAACCCTGGGACAGGTCCTGGAGCAGGACTGAAACAGAGGGACAGAGATGTCTTTACACTTCTGCTCATCTACAATCTAACTTTGGTTGACTTTGGACAAAGTCAATGCAAATTCAAGTGTAAGCTGCACATCCGTTGTCGTGCATTATAAACTCCCCAGGTTGGAGGGTATGATTTGGGTTATAGGGCTATATGGGTGTATACTGGAGGGTCAGTGTTGGGAAGTAGTGAACTACATGTGGTTCAGTTAGTAACATAACTATGCCTTGCAGTAGCTGGTGTAGTTAAACTTCTTAGGGCTGCAATCCCGTTAACGGGATCGATATGACAACAGCCAGTGAAAGTGCAGGGCGCCAAATTCAAACAACAGAAATCTCATAATTAAAATTCCTCAAGCATACAAGTATTTCACACAATTTTAAAGATACACTTCTTGTTAATCCCACCACAGTATCCGATTTCAAAAAGGCTTTACAGCGAAGCATCACAAATGATTATGTTAGGTCACCGCAAAATCACAGAAAAACACAGCCATTTTTCCAGCCAAAGACAGGAGTCACAAAAAGCAGAAATAGAGATAAAATGAATCACTAACCTTTGATGATCTTCATCAGATGACACTCATAGGACTTCATGTTACACAATACATATATGTTTTGTTCGATAAAGTTCATATTTATATCCAAAAACCTCAGTTTACATTGGCGCCATGTTCAGAAATGCCTCCAAAATATCCGGAGAAATTGCAGAGCCACATCAAATAACAGAAATACTCATCATAAACTTTGATGAAAGATACATGTTTTACATAGAATTAAAGATAAACTTGTTCTTAATGCAACCGCTGTGTCAGATTTCAAAAAAGCTTTACAGCAAAAGCACAATATTCAATAATCTGAGAGCAGCGTTCAGCCACAAAAGGAAGCCATACAGTTACCCGCCAAATTGTGGAGTCAACAAAAGTCATAAATAGCATTATAAATCTTCACTTACCTTTGCTGATCTTCTTCGGAATGCACTCCCAGGACTCCCACTTCCACAAGAAATGTTCGTTTTGTTCGGTAATGTCCATCATTTATGTCCAAATAGCTACTTTTGTTAGCGCGTTTGGTAAACAAATCCAAAGTCACGAAGCGCGTTCACTAAAAGCAGACGAAATGTCAAAAAGTTCCGTAACAGTCAGTAGAAACATGTCAACCGATGTTTTGAATCAATCTTTAGGATGTTTTTAACATAAATCTTCAATAATGTTCCAACCGGAGAATTCCATTGTCTTCAGAAGTGCGATGGAACAGAGCTCCCTCTCATGTGAACGCGCATGGTCAGAGCATGGTCAGCTCATGGCAGACCTTACTCATTCCCCTCTCCTTCAGCCCCACTTCACATTAGAAGCATCAGACAAGGTTCTAAAGACTGTTGACATCTACTGGAAGCCATAGGAAGTGCAAACTGACCAATATCCCACTTTGTATTCGATAGGCGATGAGTTGAAAACCTACAAACCTCAGATTTTTTCTCAGGTTTCTGCCTGCCATATGAGTTCTGTTATACTCACAGACATAATTCAAACAGTTTTAGAAACTTCAGAGTGTTTTCCATCCAATACTAATAATAATATGCATATATTAGCAACTGGGACAAAGGAGCAGGCAGTTTACTCTGGGCACCTCTGTGCACCTTTCATCCAAGCTACTCAATACTGCCCCTGCAGCCATAAGAAGTTAAACTAAATTCAAATATTGGTAGTGTTCTCAGTAGTTAATAACTTGTTTGCCGTGTAGTGGTGTAGCTACCTACTGGCACTACACACTACTTCTTTTGCAAATTAAAAGGCATCAGACCTTCCTAACTCTGACTTTTAATAGGCTAAATGACACATTCTGTTAACACCTGAACATCTATTGTTCCAATGTCTATGACAGTTCAGATTTAGATACCAGAATTCTTCACCAAGTTGTTTAGATGCAGTGAACTACTTTTTCAAAGTAACTTTAGTTTAGTAAACAATTTTTCTTAATGTAGCTTTAGTGTAGCATGTAGGAGCATGGTGCTTGCAATGTCAGGATTGTGGGTTTGATTCCCATGTGGAACCAGTATAACATTTGTTTATAAAATAACAAAAATATGAAAATACTGTAAGTCACTCTGGATAAGAGCATCTGCTAAATGACAAAAATGTACATGTATAGTTTAACTTCATCCAGTGTGAAGTAGTTGGGAGTTTCATAAACTATGTTTTCAGAGTAGCTTCCCCAACACTGTGGAGGGTGTAGGCTGGTGGGGTGTTTGAAGCTATTCCTCCGCTCCAACCTCCTGCAGGGTTGCTGACTGCAGACACGGAGCACTGGAGGGTTAGCAGGATGACACGAACCTGCTGGAGCCTCAGGTCACATAGAGACAGGAAACTCCCAGGGACCAGCTTCACATCTGACCAGACAAACACACACACACATATACAGTATACCTGTAGCATGAACCAACCCACATTGAGGCTCAATAACATGCTCCCAAGAACACAACCAATGTTGTGCCAACTGTATGAACTCATATGGAAAGAAACTAGCAACAGTTGACACACACACAAATCAAATCAAGCTTTATTTATACAGCACATTTCAGACATGGAATGTGCTTTACAGGAAAAAAACAAATAAAAAACAATGAAAACAAAAGATGAAATGTTTACTACACAACAAACATAAGATAAAAAAAACAAAAGAAGGACACAAACTGAACAACTAAAAAGCACAATAAGGAAAGCTAAAAGCTAAAAAAAAAAAAAAAAAAATGTGTTTTAAGATCTTTGAAATATGTTCACATTTTCTGCCCCCCTCAGGTTCTCTGGCAGGCTATTCCAGAGGCTGGGGGCATAATAACTAAAGGCTGCCTCTCCATGACTCTACAGGACCTCCTGTAGCTCCTCCCTCTTGGTGGAGGTGGTGGTGGTGTTTGACAAGGCCAGCCATCAGGACGTCGCCCTCCGAGTGCAACAGGGGGCACACCATGCATGGGCCCACACTACATGACCTATCCTAGAGGAGGACAGAGAGTCTGTTACAACTAGACCACGCAGGAACCCACACTACATGACCTATCCTAGAGGAGGGTGGTTGAGAAGGGTTAGAGAGGGGAGGTAGAGAGGGGAGGGGGAGACGGAGGAGGGGGAGGGAGAGAAGGAAAGAGATAGGTAGGGTTACAACTTGACTACAGCCTTTTTCCACAAACAGAAAAAAATGAGAAAACGAGAGAGAGAGAGAGAGAAAGAGAGAGCGTGTGAGAGAGAAAGTTACCCCCAGCACGATCAGATTACTATGGAGATGTCCTTCAACCAACAGAGTCCCCCACTAGAGATAATGCTGAATGTAGCACAACGCAACAGAGCCAGCTAATTTGACTTTCTCTAGTTCGTATCCATATCACAGTCTAAGGAAGGGAAATGAAAAAAAGAGAGAAGGGAAAAAGCAAGGACGTTGAGAAAGGAAGGAGAGAGAGATGAGGAGAGAGGGGAAGTGATTCATTTAGCAGTGGTATTGAATGCTGAACTGAATTTGGCTGTGTAATCAGATTTCACTGTGCTTGTGTGGCGTTGCGCTCAGAGAGGCTGTGGCAGGACTAGAAATGAAAGTGAGAAGCTTAGAGTTCTGCAGCACTCCCAGAAACAAGTAGGAAGGTTTTATAGAGTGGCACAAATGGGTACTCTGTATTCACAATGGAAGGTGAAGCATTTGCATAGAAAAGTTTACTTGGATTTATGGATGCAAGCTGTTGTACAGTACAGCCATAATTGTGTGTGTGCGCGCGTATGCGCGTGTGTATGTGTCCTTGTGTGGGTCTCTTCACAGTCCGCGTTGTATCAAAAGGTGTAGTTCTATGTTTATAAAATATGATTTTACTGTTGACATGAGTTACTTGATGTTGAGTAGAGTTTCATGTAGTCATGGCTCTGTGTAGTACTGTGTGTTTCACGGAGTGTGTTCTGGACTTGGGGACTGTGAAGAGACCCCAGGTGGCATATCTTGAGGGGTATGCATGGGTGTCTGGCCTGTGAGCTAGTCGTTTGAACAGACAGCTCAGTGCTTTCAATACCTCTCACAAAGACAAGTAGTAATGCAATCTCTACTTTGAGCCAGGAGGGATTGACATGCATGCCATTGATGATAGCTCTCCGTGTACATTTAAGGGCCAGCCATGCTGCCCTGTTCTGGGGCAACTGTAATTTGTCTATGTCCCTCTTTGTGGCACTTTACCATAGGACTGGGCAGTAGTCCAGGTGTGACAAAACTAGGGCCTATAGGACTTGTTTTGTTGATAGCAATGTCAAGAAAGCAGAGCACTTTATTATGGAGAGACCTCTCCCCATCTTAGCTACTGTTGAATCAATATGTTAGCTACTGTTGAATCAATATGTTTTGACCATGACCGTTTACAATCCAGGGTTACATCAAGCAGTTTAAGCTCCTCAACTTGCTCAATTTCCACATTATTCATTACAGGGTTTCAGGTGTAGTGAATGGTTTGTCCCAAATATAATCATTTTAGTTTTAGAAATATTAAGGACTATCTTATTAATTGCCACCCATTCTAAAACGGACTGCAGCTCTTTGTTAAGTGTTGCAGTGATTTCACTTGCTGTGGTAGCTGACGTGTATAATGTTGAGTCATCAGCATACATAGACACACAGGCTTTACTCAGTGCCAGTGGCAGGTCATTAGTAAAGCTTGAAAAAATGTAAGGGGACTAGACAGCTGCCCTGGGGAATGCCTGACTCTACCTGGATTATGTTGGAGGCTCCCATTAAAGAAGACCCTTTGTGTTCTGTTAGACGGGTAAATCTTGATTCACAATATAGCAGGGGATGTAAAGCCATAACACATACGTTTTCCCAGCAGAAGATTACAGTGCATTCGCAAAGTATTCAGACCCCTTGACTTTTTGCAAATTTTGTTACGTTACAGCCTTATTGTAAAGTGGATTAAATAAACATTTTCAAAATCAATCTACAATCAATAGCCCATAATGATAAAGCGAAAACAGTTTTTTGAAATATTTGCTAATATATTCAACATAAAATACCTTAATTACATAAGTATTCAGATACTCAAAATTGAGCTCAGGTGCATCCTGTTTCCATTGATCATCCTTGAGCTGTTTCTACAACTTGATTGACGTCCACCTATGGTAAATTCAAGTGATTGGACATGATCTGGAAAGGCACACACCTGTCTATATAAGGTTCCACAGTTGACAGTGCATGTCAGAGCAAAAACTAAGCCGTTAGGTCGAAGGAATTATCCAAGAAAGGATTGTGTCAAGGCACCGATCTGGGGAAGGGTACCAAAATATTTCTGCAGCATTGAAGGTCCAAGAACACAGTGGCCTCCATCATTCTTAAACAAAAGAAGTTTGGAACCACCAAGACTCATCCTAGAGCTGGCCGCCCGGTTAAACTGAGGAATCGGGGGGAGAAGTGCCTTCGTCAGGGAGGTGATCAAGAAATTCGATGGTCAGCTCCAGAGTTCCTCTGTGGAGATAAAAGAACCTTCCAGGAGGACATCCATCTCTGCAGCACTCCACCAATCAGGCCTTTATGGTAGAGTGGCCAGACGGAAGCCACTCCTCAGTAAAAGGCACATGACAGCCCGCTTGGAGTTTGCCAAAAGGCACCTAAAGCCTCTCAGAACATGAGAAACAAGATTCTCTGGTCTGATGAAACCAAGATTGAACTCTTCGGCCTGAGTGCCAAGTATCAAGTCTGGAGGAAACCTGGCACCATCCTTACGGTGACACATGGTGGAAGCAGCATCGTGCAGTGGGGATATTTTTCAGTGGCAGGGACTGGGAGACTAGTCAGGATCGAGGGAAAGATGAACGGAGAAAAGTACAGAGAGATCCTTGATGAAAACCTGCTCCAGAGCGCTCAGGACCTCAGACTGGACAATGACCATTAGCACACAGCCAAGACAACTCAGGAGTGGCTTCGGGACATGTCTCTGAATGTCCTTGAGTGGCCCAGCTGGAGCCTGGACTTGAATCCGATAAAACATCTATGGAGAGACCTGAAAATAGCTGTGCAGCGACACTCCCCATCTAACCTGACAGAGCTTGCAGAGAAGAATGGGAAAAACTCCCCAAATTATAAGTGAAATAATCTGTCTGTAAACAATTGTTGGGAAAATTACTTGTATCATGCACAAAGTAGATGTCCTAACCGACTTGCCAAAACTATAGTTCGTTACCAAGAAATTTGTGGAGTGGTTGAAAAACGAGTTTAAATGACTCCAACCAGATTATTTCACTGTATCACAAATCCAGTGGGTCAGAGGTTTACATACACTAAATTGACTGTGCCTTTAAACAGCTTGGAAAATTCCAGAAAATGATGTCATGGCTTTAGAAGCTTCTGATAGGCAAATTGAAATAATTTGAGTCAATTGGAGGTGTACCTGTGGATGTATTTCAAGGCCTACCTTCTAACTCAGCGCCTCTTTGCTTGACATCATGGGAAAATCAAAAGAAATCAGCCAAGACCTCAGATAAAAATTGTAGACCTCCACAAGTCTGGTTCATCCTTGGGAGCAATTTCCAAACGCCTGAAGGTACCACGTTCATCTGTACAAACAATAGTACGCAAGTATAAACACCATGGGATCACGCAGCCGTCATACCGCTCAGGAAGGAGACTAGAGATGAACGTACTTTGGTGTGAAAAGTTCAAATCAATCCCAGAACAACAGCAAAGGACCTTGTGAAGATGCTGAAGGAAACAGGTACAAAAGTATCTATATCCACAGTAAAACGAGTCCTATATCGACATAACCTGAAAGGCCGCTCAGCCAGGAAGAAGCCACTGCTTCTTCTTCTTGAAAAAAAAAGTTATTTTACAACAATGCTTTTATTGATTGTAAAAATTATTCTAAAAAGGTATGGAACACAGTTAAGGGCTTACTTGGTACATCTATCTCATCATGCCCATCTAGTGTGGAGGTTGACTGGAGAATAATAACAAAACCAGTTGATATTGCCAATCATTTTGCAGATTTCTTTACAAAGAAAATGAATTTACTGAGCAACAATGTAAACATACATTCTTCCAAACAAGCTATTGTCCAATGGATTGATGATCATATTATGAGCAACAAGATCTGCTCTTTTAGTCTGCAAACGGTGTCAGTGGAGGAGGTGTTAAACCTATTGAAGTCATTACCTGATGAGAAATCTACAGGTTATGGTCTTATGGACAATTTCTTGCTTCGCTGTGCTGCTCCCCAGATTGCAGTTCCACTGAGATACATATTTAATTGGTCACTGGAAAAGGGGATGTTTGCAAATGTATGGGAGCATGCGAAACTGTGTCCTATTCCGAAAGACTGCAAAGAACCCAGTACTCCTGCCAATAGTCGACCAATTAGTCTACTCCCTGCACTCAGTAAGATATTGGAGGGTATTGTGAGTAGACAAATATGGGAGTACATGGAAAAGAATGATCTGATTACAGACAATCAACATGCTTATCGCAAAAACCATTCCACTACCACTGCATTGGTTGACATGACTGACCAGTGGCTCAATGCTATGGATAATGGCAAGTTTGTGGGTGTACTATTTTTAGATTTCAGTGCAGCATTTGATTTAGTGGATCATTAAATAATTTTGACAAAATTAATGCACTATGGTTTTAAGGAGGTAGCATTGAATTGGGTACAGTCATATCTAACTGACAGGAAACAGTCCACCTATGTCAATGGTTCATTTTCTTCTCCTCATGTGTTAAACTGTGGAATACCGCAGGGCAGCTGCCTTGGGCCACTTCTCTATTTAATATATACCAACGACCTTCCCTATGCCTTAGCTGAAACTCAAGCTACTATATTTGCAGATGATACTACAATTTATGCAGCAAGACAATCGGTTCAACAGGAACAGCAAGCTTTACAAGGAGATTTGGAGAATATTAGGGAGTGGGTTTGCCAAAACAAACTTGTTTTAAACACCAAGAAAACCAAAGTTATGTTGGTCTGTTCCACTAGGAAAAGGACAAAACAGCATGGGATACAATTAAGTATGGGAGGAGTACAAATTGAAGAAGTGGCAGAAACCAAGCTATTGGGAGTGCAGCTAGACAACTGCTTATCATGGTCGTCTCAAATAACTGATCTATGTAAAAGAAAATATTAAAACAGCATGCATAATCAGAAGGATAGCTAAATATTTACCAGGAAAAATTCTTCAGCAAATAACACAAGCATTAATTGAGAGTCAGGTGAACTACTGTTCTGTGGTCTGGGTAAATGCATCATCAAGTGAAGTTAGGAGGCTGCAGAATGCACAGAACAAAGCAGCAAGGATTGTTTTATGGTGGAGATATGGTTCTTCTGTTGCAGTCATGCGCAATGTTCTTGGTTGGTCATCAATCGATAAGATAATTGAAAGGAACATGCTAATTTTATTTCATAATATACATCATTTAAAACGGCCAAGTTCTATTCACAACGGTATTCAGTTGGTAAGAGACAGACATTCCGTAAATACTAGGAATAGATTGTCCACCGTCTATGCGTTGTCCAGACAGAAAAGAGAAATAGGCAAAATAACATTTCGATTTAGAGCAATAAAGAAATGGAATAAATTAACTGAGCAAACCAGAAACCTTTCAATATATAAATGTAAACATTATTTTAGAACGATTTAAATATAATACATAGAAATGTTGTGGGACTATAGTAGATGAAGAATCAATATTTTTTTAGATTGAGTATTTATTGGGTCATTATGTTAGTATATTATGTATGTTTGTATTAGTGTGTTATATGTGGAAATGTGTTCGTATTATAAATTGTATTTTAATTTTTAAGGACTCTTGGAAGAATTGTCCAAATGCGGACTAAAAGAGATCGAAATAAAATCTAATCAAAATCAAACTGCTCCAAAACCAACATAAAAAAGACAGACTACGGTTTGCAACTGCACATGGGAACAAAGATCGTACTTGTTGGAGAAATGTCCTCTGGTATGATGAAACAAAAATTGAACTGTTTGGCCAAAATGACCATCATTATGTTTGGAGGAAAAAGGGGGTGGCTTGCAAGCCGAAGAACACCATCCCAACCGTGAAGCACGGGGATGGCAGCATCATGTTGTGGGGATGCTTTGCTGCAGGAGGGTCTGGTGCACTTTACAAAATAGATGGCATCATGAGGCAGGAAGATTATGTGGATATATTGAAGCAACATCTCAACACATCAGTCAGGAAGTTAAAGCTTGGTCGCAAATGGGTCTTCCAAATGGACAATGACTCCAATCATACTTCCAAAGTTGTGGCAAAATGGCTTAAGGACAACAAAGTCAAGGTATTGGAGTGGCCATCACAATCTGACCTCAATCCTATAGAAAATTTGTGGGCAGAACTGAAAAAGCATGTGCGAGCAAGGAGGCCTACAAACCTGACTCAGTTACACCACCAGCTCTGTCAGTGTAACGATCGTCTGTTGAAGAAGAGGTGGACCAAAGCGCAGCGTGGTAAGTGTTCATGCTTTTATTTCAACTGAACACTAAATACAAAAATAATAAAGAGAAGGAACGAAACAGTCCTGTCAGGTGCAGAAACACAAAACAGAAAATAACTACCCACAAAGCATCGGTGGGGAAAGGCAACCTAAGTATGGTTCTCAATCAGAGACAACGATAGACAGCTGCCTCTGATTGAGAACCACACCCGGCCAAACACACAGAAATACAAATCATAGAAAAAGGAACATAGAATGCCCACCCAAATCACACCCTGACCAAACCAAAATAGAGACATAAAAAGCTCTCTATGGTCAGGGCGTGACAGTCAGGAGGAATGGGCCAAAACTCACCAAACTTATTGTGGGACGCTTGTGGATGGCTACCCGAAACGTTTGACCTAAGTTAAACAATTTAAAGGCAATGCTACCAAATACTAATTGAGTGTATGTAAACTTTTGACCTACTGGGAATGTGATGCAAGAAATAAAAGCTGAAATAAATCATTCTCTCTACTATTATTCTGATGTTGTCACGCCCTGGCCTTAGTATTCTTTGTTTTCTTTAATATTTTAGTTAGGTCAGGGTGTGACATGGGGAATGTATGTGTTGTTTGTAGTGTCTAGGGTGGTTGTAAGGTTTAGGGGGTTTATTAGAGTAGTTGGGTTTATGTTTAGTATAGTAGTCTAGCTGTGTCTATGGTTGAGTGTATGTTTCTAGGTATGTCTATGGTTGCCTGAGTGGCTCTCAATCAGAGACAGATGTCTTTCATTTGTCTCTGATTGGGAGCCATATTTTAGGCAGCCATAGGCATCATGCATTTGTGGGTAATTGTCTATGTCGAAGTGTTTTGTGTCAGCACTGATGTTTGTATAGCTTCACGGTCGTCTGTTTGTTGTTTTGTTGTTTCCTTCTTTAAAATAAAAGAAGATGTACTTTCCACGCGCTGCGCCTTGGTCCTCTCTCAGTCCCGTTGACGATCGATCGTGACAGATGTTTCACATTCTTAAAATAAAGTGGTGATCCCAACTGACCTAAGACAGGGAATTTTTACTAGAATGAAATGGCAGGAATTGTGAAAAACTGAGTTTAAATGTATTTGGCTAAGGTGTATGTAAACCCCAACTTAAACTGTACGTCTGTAACAGTTAGGGTCAAGAGTGTCTCCCCCTTTGAAGAGGGAGATGACCGCGGCCGCTTTCCAATCTTTAGGAATCTCAGACGATACGAAAGAGAGATTGAACAGGCTAGTAATAGGGGTTGCAACAATTGCGGCGGATAATTTTAGGAAGAGAGGGTCCAGATTGTCTAGCCCAGCTGATTTGTAGAGGTCCAGATTTTGCAGCTCTTTCAGAGCATCAGCTCTCTAGATTTGGGTGAAGGAGAAGCGGGGGGGGGGCTTGGGCCAGTTGCTGCGGGGGTGCAGAGCTGTTGACCGCTGTTGGCCACGGTTGGGGTAGCCAGGTGGAAAGCATGGCCAGCCGTAGAGAAATGCTTATTGAAATTCTCGATTATCATGGATTTATCAGTGGTGACAGTGTTTCCTAGTCTCAGTGCAGTGGGCAGCTGGGAGGAAGTGCTCTTATTCTCCATAGACTTTACAGTGTCCCAAAACGTTTTGCAATTAGTGCTGCAGGATGCAAATTTCTGTTTGAAAAAAGCTAGCCTTTGCTTTCCTAACTGACTGTGTGTATTGGTTCCTGGCTTATCGCTGGGACTATTTGAAATTAGTGCAGTACGTTAGTGCAGTACAATTGGCCCAGTGTCTTCTGGATTAGTGGAGGGTTTGGCCGGCGGGGATGTCCTTGTCTCATCGCGCCCTAGCGACTCCTGTGGCGGGCCAGGCGCATGCACGCTGACACGGTCGCCAGTTGTACGGTGTTTCCTCTGACATATTGGTGTGGTTGGCTTCCGGGTTAAGCGAGCAGTGTGTCAAGAAGCAGTGCGGCTTGGCAGGATCGTGTTTCGGAGGACACATGGCTCTCGACCCTAGCCTCTTCCGAGTCCGTACGGGATTTGCAGCAATGGAACAAGACTGTAACTACCATTTGGATATCACGAAAATTGGAGAGAAAAATAGGTAACAAGTAAAATATATATATACCAAAAACTTTTTTGCAAATATTTTATTGCTTTACTGGGAGGCTTATCAGAGGTAGACATGACAGTGATATTTATATTTATATTTGAGTTGATAGTGAAGGATGAACTGCACAGCGGGCTTCCTACTAGGGCAAACCATCTCAGTGCTAACAGTATAACTCAGGTTCATAGGTACATGGTTACTACTGACAGCAGCTGTCGGATTGACAGAGGCATTTAGAGGAACATAAATTAGGTTTCTTACATTATGACTGGCAACACCCCTGGGAACATGTACATTTGCAGCAGCACTACGACAGCTCAGCGACACAATGGTAGGGATTATCTGAACAGGGCTTGGCTCACTGATAAGTCATTTTTCAACGCGGCTTTGAAATACGTGGACAGGGTCCAGGCACCAAGATGATTTGGATGGACTCTCTCATTCCTGTAGAGCATCTTCTATTTCCAAAAGTTGTCAAAGTAATCTATAAATGCCAATGGTCGGTTTAGAATTAAGCCCTGGGATGTGTCTGAAATGGCAGCCTGTCCTGGTTAACAATAGTGCACTATACAAGGAATAGGTGGAATTTGGTACACAGCCTTGCAGTACTTGCTACCTGTATGATGAGCTTGTAGTCGTTAGGCAGGTCAGCTTTGAGCTGGGGGGGAAACACCAACATGTCCGCACAGAAGGACTGCCCCTCCAACTGCCAGACAAAATTCACCTGAGAGAATCCCCCTTCGCTTCAGGATGCCCCACACCTCATCAAGGCTTGGTGGAAGAGAGGAGAGGGAGAAGGAGAAAGAGGGAAAGAGAGATGACAGGGTGTGAGAGTCATTATAGCATGTAAAATCCCCAAACGGCCTTTTAAAAGGCTTCTACCACTGTTGTCACTTCTGCTAGTAAGTAATACGTTATGTCCTGTGCGTGTCAAAAAAACTCTCAAAGGCAAACACACACGCACACACGCACACACACGCACACACACACATGCACGCACGCACACACACACACCACAGGTGACCTCCACAGTCCCAGGCCTTGCTGAGGGTTGTTGCAGATTGGATCTGTCCACTACAACGGGATTTACACCCCACTGAATCAGGCTGTCTGGAGCACAGCAGGACAGCACACACACACACACTCTCACACACACCAACTGTAGATTAATGGGATGTTGGCAGGGCACCTGGATCATAAACCATTGGTCAACACCCTCAACCTCAGAGCTGTGTGCATGTGTGTGTGGACGCGTGTGTGTGCCATCTGTGTGTGCAGTGTGCTGACATGCTCTTGATTGTGTTGACCCAAGCGTAGAGGGGCAGACTGTTGGCTCTCTCCTGTTTCTTCCTCACAGCCTCAGGGAGGATACAGTTGATGGTCAGGAGGTCATGTTTGATCCTACAGCGAGCCAGGGAAGCTGCCAGCTTGGTCTTAAAACTAGAACATGGAATCGTATTCAAACAGTCCCTCATACCCCTCAGCCGCCTAACACAACAACAACACATAGACTCTGTTTACACATACAGTACACCCCCCCCCCCCCTTTCCCTCTTACCTGGGGAGGCAGTTCTCCGCCTCCCTGACTTCCTGTACAAGCTCCTCCCACTAGTGTTCCCGAGGGAGGAACTTCCTGTCTTGGAAGTCAGAGAATCACCACCACCAGACTCGTCTGGTCATCAGGCTAGAGAGAGAACACAGCGTAGAGTTATAACACATAGATCAGACTCGTCTGGTCATCAGCCTAGAGAGAGAACACAGCGTAGAGTTAGAACACATAGATCAGACTCATCTGGTCATCAGGCTAGAGAGAGAACACAGTGTGGAGTTAGAACACATAGATCAGACTCGTCTGGTCATCAGGCTAGAGAGAGAACACAGCGTAGAGTTAGAACACATAGATGAGACTCGTCTGGTCATCAGGCTAGAGAGAGAACACAGTGTGGAGTTATAACACATAGATCAGACTCGTCTGGTCATCAGGCTAGAGAGAGAACACAGCGTGGAGTTAGAACACATAGATCAGACCAGGGACAGATTTACCCCATTTGGGGCCCAGCCAACTTCCTGCATTTTAACACATTTGGCCATGGTGCAGAGAGAAACATTTTTTATAACACTATTCTACACATTTTGTCATGAGGCTAAAAGAAAATGTTGCAGTTTTAAAACGAATTTCCTTGTTTTCTAAACGTTTTGCCATGGGGCAGAGAATGAAATGTGCTGTTTTATAGCTCATCTCTTGCACTTTTACAGCTAATTTCCTGCTATTATTCTGCACATTTTGCCATGAGAGTAAGTAAACATTTTGCTTTTTTAATGCTAATTTTGTGCAATTCTACACATTTTGCTATCATATGGTATCTGGTATCCCAGATAATCCGATCCTGGATCCGACTCATCTGGTCATCAGGTAGGAGAGAGAACACAGCGTAGAGTTAGAACACATAGATCAGACTCATGTGGTCATCAGGATGGAGAGAGAACACAGCGTATAGCCAACAGAAAATAGCCAACAGAAAAGGAAAACACAGCAGAGCTGGGATGGATAGAGAAGTTTTGCTTCAACAATCAACAGTCTACCAGAAGGAGAACAGTATAGAGTGAGAATGGATAGAAATGTCACACTCTAACAGTCAACTGCCTTACACTTTAATAGCAAACCAACTGTCTATCAGCCAGAGAGAGAAAACACCAGATACAGCAAAGATAACGCAGTTATTCTTAAACAGTTACCTGCCTATACCAGAGGGAACATAGAGAGAGATTGAATTGACACGGTTCAACAATCAACATTCTTTATCATCCAACCTCAGAGATAGCCTAGACACAGTCAGGATAATTCACTGCTGCCTTAGATCGTAACCACTACCTTAAAGTAACTGTCCAGTGAAAATCTCACTTTTAAAAGTTAATATTCTGTTAACTCATACCCAAATAATTTTGTTGACTCGTCTTATACTCTTATTTATGGCAAAAGCATAAATCCTCTGATGAAATGCTTGCTATTTCATCAGAGGATGCTGTCATCCCCCTGAGGAGGATGAGCTGGTCAATCAGTGACCTACTCGCATTCATATTTTTTTGTTGGGGTCCGCCCACACCATTCTGTTGTTGGGGTACGCCCACACCATTCTGTTGTTGGGGTACGCCCACACCATTCTGTTGTTGGGGTACGCCCACACCATTCTGTTGTTGGGGTCCGCCCACACCATTCTGTTGTTGGGTTCCGCCCACACCATTCTGTTGTTGGGTTCCGCCCACACCATTCTGTTGTTGGGGTCCGCCCACACCATTCTGTTGTTGGGTTCCGCCCACACCATTCTGTTGTTGGGTTCCGCCCACACCATTCTGTTGTTGGGGTCCGCCCACACCATTCTGTTGTTGGGTTCCGCCCACACCATTCTGTTGTTGGGGTACGCCCACACCATTCTGTTGTTAGGGTACGCCCACACCATTCTGTTGTTGTGGTCCGCCCACTCCATTCTGTTGTTGGGGTACGCCCACTCCATTCTGTTGTTGGGGTACGCCCACACCATTCTGTTGTTGTGGTCCGCCCACTCCATTCTGTTGTTGGGGTACGCCCACTCCATTCTGTTGTTGGGTTCCGCCCACTCCATTCTGTTGTTGGGGTACGCCCACTCCATTCTGTTGTTGTGGTCCGCCCACTCCATTCTGTTGTTGGGGTACGCCCACACCATTCTGTTGTTGGGGTACGCCCACACCATTCTGTTGTTGGGTTCCGCCCACACCATTCTGTTGTTGGGTTCCGCCCACACCATTCTGTTGTTGGGGTACGCCCACTCCATTCTGTTGTTGGGTTCCGCCCACTCCATTCTGTTGTTGGGGTACGCCCACACCATTCTGTTGTTGTGGTCCGCCCACTCCATTCTGTTGTTGGGTTCCGCCCACACCATTCTGTTGTTGGGGTACGCCCACTCCATTCTGTTGTTGTGGTCCGCCCACTCCATTCTGTTGTTGGGTTCCGCCCACTCCATTCTGTTGTTGGGGTACGCCCACTCCATTCTGTTGTTGGGGTCCGCCCACTCCATTCTGTTGTTGGGGTACGCCCACTCCATTCTGTTGTTGGGGTACGCCCACTCCATTCTGTTGTTGTGGTACGCCCACACCATTCTGTTGTTGGGGTCCGCCCACTCCATTCTGTTGTTGGGTTCCGCCCACTCCATTCTGTTGTTGGGGTACGCCCACTCCATTCTGTTGTTGGGGTCCGCCCACTCCATTCTGTTGTTGGGGTACGCCCACTCCATTCTGTTGTTGGGGTACGCCCACTCCATTCTGTTGTTGTGGTACGCCCACACCATTCTGTTGTTGGGGTCCGCCCACTCCATTCTGTTGTTGGGTTCCGCCCACACCATTCTGTTGTTGGGGTCCGCCCACTCCATTCTGTTGTTGGGGTACGCCCACACCATTCTGTTGTTGTGGTACGCCCACTCCATTCTGTTGTTGGGGTCCGCCCACTCCATTCTGTTGTTGGGGTACGCCCACTCCATTCTGTTGTTGTGGTCCACCCACTCCATTCTGTTGTTGGGGTACGCCCACACCATTCTGTTGTTGTGGTCCGCCCACTCCATTCTGTTGTTGGGGTACGCCCACACCATTCTGTTGTTGTGGTCCACCCACTCCATTCTGTTGTTGGGGTACGCCCACTCCATTCTGTTGTTGGGGTACGCCCACACCATTCTGTTGTTGGGGTACGCCCACTCCATTCTGTTGTTGGGGTACGCCCACACCATTCTGTTGTTGGGGTACGCCCACTCCATTCTGTTGTTGGGGTACGCCCACACCATTCTGTTGTTGGGGTACGCCCACTCCATTCTGTTGTTGTGGTACGCCCACTCCATTCTGTTGTTGGGGTACGCCCACACCATTCTGTTGTTGGGGTACGCCCACACCATTCTGTTGTTGGGGTACGCCCACACCATTCTGTTGTTGTGGTACGCCCACTCCATTCTGTTGTTGGGGTACGCCCACACCATTCTGTTGTTGGGGTACGCCCACTCCATTCTGTTGTTGGGGTACGCCCACTCCATTCTGTTGTTGGGGTACGCCCACACCATTCTGTTGTTGGGGTACGCCCACTCCATTCTGTTGTTGGGGTACGCCCACACCATTCCACCACAGAAAAGTTGCTTTTTAAAAGCTGCAATATGTAACTTTTTGGGCGACCCGACCAAATTCACATAAACATTTTAATTCTAGATCTGTTTCATTTTTGCGTCTTTTACTTTAGGTTTTGTACACCAGCTTCAAACTGCTGAAAATACAATATTTTTGGTTATGTAAAAGTCATTTCACAGTGGTTTAGATAGTACAATGTTTCTTTACACCACACTTGTTCTGTTACATAAACTGGAATTAGGCAAACTATAAGAACTATAAGAATTGTAGCAACCAGGAATTGGCAGAGCGACTTATGCATAATGCATCTTTAATTAACATTTTTGGGAAGGAAAACTATTTCCCTCATATTGTAAGTAATTATAGATCATGTTTCATAGATCTGGAAACACTGGACAGTTACTTTAACATACCCTCCCTGTGCCTCATCACAGTAACACCTTAGGGCTCAAACACACCAATAGCATTTGCTGGCCAAGAGTACTTAGCACCTCTGAACAGAGTGCCGGACGTAATTTGCGAACTGAGTGCACAATGATTTAACATTTAGAATTGTGGGAAAATGTTGGTTGTCAGATATCTACAGTTGAAGTCGGAAGTTTACATACACCTTAGCCAAATAAATTTAAACTCAGTTTTTCATAATTCCTGACATTTAATCGCGTCCTCAGAGCATGCGCAGAACAGCTGGCTGGTGTGTTTACGGACATATTTAATGAATCCCTATCCCAGTCAGCTGTTCCCACATGCTTCACCTTTGTTCCTGTTCCCAAGAAAGCGAAGGTAACTGAGCTAAACGACTATCGCCCCGTAGCACTCACTTCCGTCATCATGAAGTGCTTTGAGAGACTAGTCAAGGATCATATCACCTCCACCCTACCTGACACCCTAGACCCACTCCAATTTGCTTACCGCCCCAATAGGTCCACAGATGACGCAATCACAATCACACTGCACACTGCCCTAACCCATCTGGACAAGAGGAATACCTATGTAAGAATGTTGTTCATCGACTACAGCTCAGCATGTAACACCATAGTACCCTCCAAACTTGTCATTAAGCTTGAGACCCTGGGTCTCGACCCCGCCCTGTGCAACTGGGTCCTGGACTTTCTGACGGGCCGCCCCCAGGTGGTGAGGGTAGGAAACAACATATCTACCCCGCTGATCCTCAATACTGGGGCCCCACAAGGGTGCATTCTCAGCCCTCTCCTGTATTCCCTGTTCACCCATGACTGCGTGGCCATGCACGCCTCCAACTCAATCATCAAGTTTGCAGACGACACTACAGTGGTAGGCTTGATTACCAACAACGACGAGACGGCCTACAGGGAGGAGGTGAGGGCCCTCGGAGTGTTGTGTTCGGAAAATAACCTCACACTCAAACGTCAACAAAACAAAGGAGATGATCGTGGACTTCAGGAAACAGCAGAGGGAGCACCCCCCTATCCACATCGACAGGACAGTAGTGGAGAAGGTGGAACGTTTTAATTTCCTTGGTGTACACATCACGGACAAACTGAAATGGTCCACCCACAAAGACAGTGTGGTGAAGAAGGCGCAACTTCGCCTTTTCAACCTCAGGAGGCTGAAGAAATTTGGCTTGTCACCAAAAACACTCACAAACTTTGACAGATGCACAGTTGAGAGCATCCTGTCAGGCTGTATCACCGCCTGGTACGGCAACTGCTCCGCCCACAACCGTAAGACTCTCCAGAGGGTAGTGAGGTCTGCCCAACGCATCACCAGGGGCAAACTACCTGCCCTCCAGGACACCTACACCATCCAATGTCACAGGAAGGACAAAAAGATCATCAAGGACATCAACCACCCGAGCCACTGCCTGTTCACCCCGTTATCATCCAGAAGGCGAGGTCAGTACAGGCGCATCAAAGCGGGGACCGAGACACTGAAAAACAGCTTCTATCTCAAGGCCATCAGACTGTTAAATAACCATCACGAACATTGAGTGGCTGCTGCCAACATACTGACTCAAATCTCTAGCCACTTTAACAATTAAAAATTGGATGTAAAAAATGTATCACTAGTCACTTTAAACAATGCCACTTTATATCATGTTTACATACCCTACATTACTCCTCTCATATGTATATACTGTACTCTATACCATCTACTGCATCTTGCCTATGCCGTTCGGTCATCGCTCATCCATATATTTATATGTACATATTCTTATTAATTCCTTTACACTTGTGTGTAAAAGGTAGTTGCTGTGAAATTGTTAGATTACTTGTTAGATATTACTGCATGGTCGGAACTAGAAGCACAAGCATTTCGCTACACTCGCATTAACATCTGCTAACCATGTGTATGTGACAAATACATTTTGATTTGATTTGATCCTAGTAAAAATTCCCTGTCTTAGGTCAGTTAGGATCACCACTTTATTTTAAGAATCTGAAATGTCAGAATAATAGTAGAGAGAATGATTTATTTCAGCTCTTATTTCTTTCATCACATTCCCAGTGGGCCAGAAGTTTACATACACTCAATTAGTATTTGGTAGCATCGCCTTTAAATTGATTAACTTGGGTCAAATGTTTTGGGTAGCCTTCAACAAGCTTCCCACAATAAGTTGGGTGAATTTTGGCCAATTCCTCCTGACAGAGCTGGTGTAACTGAGTCAGGTTTGTAGGCCTCCTTGCTTGCACATGCTTTTTCAGTTCTGCCCACACATTTTCTATAGGATTGAGGTCAGGGCATTGTGATGGCCACTCCAATACCTTGACTTTGTTGTCCTTAAGCCATTTTGACACAACTTTGGAAGTATGCTTGGGGTCATTGTCCATTTGGAAGACCCATTTGCGACCAAGCTTTAACTTCCTGACTGATGTCTTGAGATGTTGCTTCAAAATATCCACATAATTTTCCTGCCTCATGATGCCATCTATTTTGTGAAGTGCACCAGTCCCTCCTGCAGCAAAGCACCCAAACAACATGATGCTGCCACCCCCGTGCTTCACGGTTGTGATGGTGTTCTTTGGCTTGCAAGCCTCCCCCTTTTTCCTCCAAACATAATGATGGTCATTATGGCCAAACAGTTCAATTTTTGTTTCATCAGACCAGAGGACAATTCTCCAAAAAGTACATTCTTTGTCCCCATGTGCAGTTGCAAACCGTAGTCTGGCTTTTTTATGGCGGTTTTGGAGCAGTGGCTTCTTCCTTGCTGAGCGGCCTTTCAGGTTATGTCGATATAGGACTAGTTTTACTGTGGATATAGATTGTGGATATAGATACTTTTGTACCTGTTTCCTCCAGCATCTTCACAAGGTCCTTTGTTGTTGTTCGGTGATCGATTTGCACTTTTCGCACCAAAGTATGTTCATCTCTAGGAGACAGAAAGCGTCTCCTTCCTGAGCGGTATGACGGCTGCGTGGTTCCATGGTGTTTATACTTGCGTACTATTGTTTGTACAGATGAATGTGCTACTTTCAGGCATTTGGAAATTGCTCCCAAGGATGAACCAGACTTGTGGAGGTCTACAATTTTTTTCTGAGTTCTTGGCTGATTTCTTTTGATTTTCCCATGATGTCAAGCAAAGAGGCAAGGTAGGCCTTGAAATACATCCACAGGTACACCTTCAATTGACTCAAATGATGTCAATTGGCCTATCAGAAGCTTCTAAAGCCATGACATAATTTTCTGGAATTTTCCAAGCTGTTTAAAGGCACAGTCAACTTAGTGTATGTAAACTTCTGACCCACTGGAATTGTGATACAGTGAATTATAAGTGAAATAATCTGTCTGTAAACAATTGTTGGAAAAATTACTTGTGTCATGCACAAAGTAGATGTCCTAACCGGCTTGCCAAAACTATAGTTTGTTAACAAGAAATTTGTGGAGTGGTTGAAAAACAAGTTAATGACACCAACCTAGGTGTATGTAAACTTCCGACTTCAACTGTACAACGGGTGGTCCAAAAATACAGTACTGAACTATCAGCAGACAAGCGTGTGTGTGAGCCTTTAGAGATATCATGTCACTTGCATCTAGGGCCGGGACGATACCAGCATCGCGATTCTCGTTAGTATTGTGGCAAGCAAACAAAACACAAAGAACAGCCCTAATGTTGGAAACAAACATCATTATGTTGTCATCCAGAGTGACATGTATTTATTTTCCAAGCTACAGCACACACTATTTTACATACAGCGGTTTTTAAAGGACCAGAGCATTTGGTTGTGTTGTGTTTTCATTTTTGCCATGGAAAAAAACTGCTGATACTGGTATCGTAACAGCCCTACATTCATCTGTAAAAACATCAAGGGAACAGTGAAGGGAGTTTGATGGATTTATTGATTAGGCTAAGTGATCCACAGAGCCGTGTAGCTCCTGTGGGTGTTTTGGGCAGGTACACTGCAGTCCCCACTTATCCACTCAGAGGTATGGTGGAGCTGCTTAAGGATATCCTGCCATGACCTGGCTTCTACCTCTTAATTAAACACAAAAAGAAGACACACTCCCTCTCGCTTTACCTCCCTCTAACACGTTCACACTATCTATCCCTCACTCTTTCTCTCGCTCCCGCCAGCTTCTCTTCACCCTCTCTTCACCCTCTCTTCCTCTCCCGCTCTCTCGCACTTTCACGCTCTATCACTTTATTCTTCTCTCTCCCTTACTCTCTCTCCCTCTCTCTCCATCAGGGCGCGAGGGACACGGATCACATTAGTGGCAGATGGTGTTGCATGGCAGAAACAGATTGCCATGGCATCGCTGCAAGGCAAATAGTGCGAGACGCTACGCTAGGCTAATGCTTACGCAAGGCTGAAGAATTAGCGGCAGCTCGTTAGGGTCTTTTAATCCGATTTTGGAAAGGTTGATATCAGAGACAGGTACTGGGTCCATCCTCTCCATCCCTCTCTACCTCCTCCTGTCCAACACCCCTTCAGCCTCTCTCGCCCTCTACCAAGGTTGAACCCAAGGGGGCGAGAGGAGAAATTCCCCTGGTTTTCCTGGGTTGCCTGGCAACAGCATACAGTGGTGGGCCAGTGGCTGGCTGGGATAGTGAACAGTTCTGTTGTTTTGTGGTGTCCCCCCTACAGCTGTGCTGTGACCCCAGGCCCCCCTAACACTAACCACTTAACACTGGGCACTGGGTAGCAAGACACTGGCTGTGATGGCTGTGATGGACAAAGTCATGCTGAAATAATGAGGTCTACAAATACAGAGGTCGCTGCTATGCATGATCTATCATCAGGATAATTGTAGATACTGTGCCGTTTTAGGCTAAGTTTGTCAATTCATCTCCTATGCTTTGTCTCTCTGGTGTCTGCATGGTCACTTCACTCTATTTCCAGCCTCAGTGAGATCTAAGCCTTGTACATTTCTCTCTCCACTGCAATCAAATTCACTCCAGGCTTTAGTTCCCCTACCAGGTTTATCTCCCCTCTTTGTCATTTTCCCTCTGCACCTCTTTCCTACTCTCTCCTTCTCTCTCTATCAAGGTTGAACTTTATAGATGCCATGGGTGTAATATGACACGAGAGTGAGCTTTAAAGAGAGCCTCATTGTGTCTGCGCTTTATTGTCTCCTGGTGGGATGCAGAATAATCACCTGCCACCTCACCATGGAAAAACCCATTCATTCCAGGCAAGGCCATATTTCATACAGGTACTACTGTAGGCCTGTGTCTGTGTGTCTGTGTCTGTGTCTGTGTCTGTGTCTGTGTCTGTGTCTGTGTCTGTGTCTGTGTCTGTGTGTGTGTGTGTGTGTGTGTGTGTGTGTGTGTGTGTGTGTGTGTGTGTGTGTGTGCGTGTGCGTGTGCGTGTGTGCGTGTACGACTGCATTAAATTGAGTCTACCCTCACATTACAATCTCCAACATCTTTATTTTAAATTCACACATTCACCATCTCTCTATTCCACAGAAAAGCATCTCTCCTCCAGTCCTGATAAGCTGGTTATTTAAACCTCTATTTGAGGATCATTATAGTTCAACAATCACAAGGGAAATAGTTGATGCTCTTTGTTTAGCCGGGTTCTCCAAACTAAACTGGGACAAAAGTACACTTAAATCCCTGTCCAAATAACCCTTTGATTTAAATGAGTAGCGAGGCGTTGATTTACAGTACCTCCAGGTTCATTG
Organism: Salvelinus namaycush; assembly: GCF_016432855.1. Taxonomy (NCBI): domain Eukaryota; kingdom Metazoa; phylum Chordata; class Actinopteri; order Salmoniformes; family Salmonidae; genus Salvelinus; species Salvelinus namaycush. The sequence continues at coordinate 17,085,864 of NC_052323.1, read as the reverse complement.
CGGTTGCGGGAGCCTTCTCTTTACAGCTACAATTTACAGTGCTACTTTCGCTTTACAGTGCTACTTTCTCTTTACAGCTACAATTTACAGTGCTACTTTCTCTTTTACAGTGCTACTTTGTCTTTAGAGTGCTACTTTCTCTTTACAGTGCTATTTTCTCTTTACAGCTACAATGTACAGTGCTACTTTCTCTTTACAGCTACAATTTACAGTGCTACTTTCTCTTTTACAGTGCTACTTTCTCTTTACAGTGCTGCTTTCTCTTTTACAGTGCTACCTTCTCTTTTACAGTGCTACCTTCTCTTTTACAGTGCTACTTTCTCTTTTACAGTGCTACTTTCTCTTTTACAGTACTACTTTCTCTTTACAGTGCTAATTTTGCTTTTACAGTGCTACTTTCTCTTTTACAGTGCTACTTTCTCTTTACAGTGCTACTTTCTCTTTACAGTGCTACTTTCTCTTTTACAGTGCTACTTTCTCTTTTACAGTGCTACTTTCTCTTTACAGTACTACTTTTTCTTCTACAGTGCTACTTTCTCTTTACAGTGCTACTTTCCCTTTACAGTGCTACTTTCTCTTTTACAGTGCTACTTTCTCTTTTACAGTGCTACTTTCTCTTTACAGTGCTACTTTCTCTTTACTGTGCTACTTTCTCTTTACAGTACTAATTTCTCTTTACAGTACTACTTTCTCTTTACAGTGCTACTTTCTCTTTTACAGTGCTACTTTCTCTTTTACAGTGCTACTTTCTCTTTTACAGTGCTACGTTCTCTTTTACAGTGCTACTTTCTCTTTTGCAGTTCTACTTTCTCTTTACAGTGCTACTTTCTCTTTTACAGTGCTACTTTCTCTTTACAGTGCTACTTTCTCTTTTACAGTTCTACTTTCTCTTTACAGTGCTACTTTCTCTTTTACAGTGCTACGTTCTCTTTTACAGTGCTACTTTCTCTTTTACAGTGCTACTTTGTCTTTACAGTGCTACTTTCTCTTTACAGCTACAATTTACAGTGCTACTTTCTCTTTACAGCTACAATTTACAGTGCTACTTTCTCTTTTACAGTGCTACTTTCTCTTTTACAGTGCTACTCTCTCTTTAACAGTGCTACTCTCTCTTTAACAGTGCTACTTTCTCTTTTACAGTGCTACTTTCTGTTTACAGTGCTACTTTCTCTTTACAGTGCTACTTTCTCTTTACAGTACTAATTTCTCTTTACAGTACTAATTTCTCTTTACAGTGCTACTTTCTCTTTTACAGTGCTACTTTCTCTTTTACAGTGCTACTTTCTCTTTTACAGTGCTACTTTCTCTTTTACAGTGCTGCTTTCTCTTTACAGTGCTACTTTTTCTTTTACAGTGCTACTTTTCTTTACAGTGCTACTTTCTCTTTACAGTTCTACTTTCTCTTTTACAGTGCTACTTTCTCTTTACAGCTACAATTTACAGTGCTACTTTCTCTTTTACAGTGCTACTTTCTCTTCACAGCTACAATTTACAGTGCTACTTTCTCTTTTACAGTGCTACTTTCTCTTTTACAGTGCTACTTTCTCTTTACAGTGCTACTTTCTCTTTACAGCTACAATTTACAGTTCTACTTTCTCTTTACAGCTACAATTTACAGTGCTACTTTCTCTTTTACAGTGCTACTAACTCTTTTACAGTCCTACTTTCTCTTTTACAGTGCTACCTTCTCTTTTACAGTGAGACTTTCTCTTTTACAGTGCTACTTTCTCTTTTACAGTGCTACTTTCTCTTTTACAGTGCTACTTTCTCTTTTACAGTGCTACCTTCTCTTTTACAGTGCTACCTTCTCTTTTCAGTGCTACCTTCTCTTTTACAGTGCTACCTTCTCTTTTACTGTGAGACTTTCTCTTTTACAGTGCTACTTTCTCTTTTACAGTGCTACTTTCTTTTTTACAGTGCTACTTTCTCTTTACAGTGCTACTTTCTCTTTTACAGTGCTACTTTCTCTTTACAGTGCTACTTTCTCTTTTACAGTGCTACTTTCTCTTTACAGTGCTACTTTCTCTTTACAGTGCTACTTTCTCTTTTACAGTGCTACTTTCTCTTTTACAGTGCTACTTTCTCTTTTACTGTGCTACTTTCTCTTTACAGCTACAATTTACAGTGCTACTTTCTCTTTTACAGTGCTACTTTCTCTTTTACAGTTCTACTTTCTCTTTACAGTGCTACTTTCTCTTTTACAGTGCTACTTTCTCTTTACAGTCCTACTTTCTCTTTACAGTGCTACTTTCTCTTTACAGCTACAATTTACAGTGCTACTTTCTCTTTACAGCTACAATTTATAGTGCTACTTTCTCTTTTACAGTGCTACTTTCTCTTTACAGTGCTACTTTCTCTTTACAGTGCTACCTTCTCTTTTACAGTGCTACTTTCTCTTTACAGTGCTACTTTCTCTTTACAGTGCTACTTTCTCTTTTACAGTGCTACCTTCTCTTTTACTGTGAGACTTTCTCTTTTACAGTGCTACTTTCTCTTTTACAGTGCTACTTTCTTTTTTACAGTGCTACTTTCTCTTTACAGTGCTACTTTCTCTTTTACAGTGCTACTTTCTCTTTACAGTGCTACTTTCTGTTTTACAGTGCTACTTTCTCTTTTACAGTGCTACTTTCTATTTACAGTGCTACTTTCCCTTTACAGTGCTACTTTCTCTTTTACAGTGCTACTTTCTCTTTTACAGTGCTACTTTCTCTTTTACTGTGCTACTTTCTCTTTACAGCTACAATTTACAGTGCTACTTTCTCTTTTACAGTGCTACTTTCTCTTTTACAGTTCTATTTTCTCTTTACAGTGCTACTTTCTCTTTTACAGTGCTACTTTCTCTTTACAGTCCTACTTTCTCTTTACAGTGTTACTTTCTCTTTACAGCTACAATTTACAGTGCTACTTTCTCTTTACAGCTACAATTTATAGTGCTACTTTATCTTTTACAGTGCTACTTTCTCTTGACAGTGCTACTTTCTCTTTACAGTGCTACCTTCTCTTTTACAGTGCTACTTTCTCTTTACAGTGCTACTTTCTCTTTACAGTGCTACTTTCTCTTTTACAGTGCTACTTTCTCTTTTACAGTGCTACTTTCTCTTTTACAGTGCTTCTTTCTCTTTACAGTGCTACTTTCTCTTTTACAGTGCTACTTTCTCTTTTACAGTGCTACTTTCTCTTTACAGTGCTACTTTCTCTTTACAGTGCTACTTTCTCTTTTACAGTTCTACTTTCTCTTTACAGTGCTACTTTCTCTTTTACAGTGCTACTTTCTCTTTTACAGTGCTACTTTCTCTTTTACAGTGCTACTTTCTCTTTTACAGTGCTACTTTCTCTTTACAGTGCTACTTTCTCTTTACAGTGCTACTTTCTCTTTTACAGTGCTACTTTCTCTTTTACAGTGCTACTTTCTCTTTTACTGTGCTACTTTCTCTTTACAGCTACAATTTACAGTGTTACTTTCTCTTTTACAGTGCTACTTTCTCTTTTACAGTTCTACTTTCTCTTTACAGTGCTACTTTCTCTTTTACAGTGCTACTTTCTCTTTACAGTCCTACTTTCTCTTTACAGTGCTACTTTCTCTTTACAGCTACAATTTACAGTGCTACTTTCTCTTTACAGCTACAATTTATAGTGCTACTTTCTCTTTTCCAATGCTACTTTCTCTTTACAGTGCTACTTTCTCTTTACAGTGCTACCTTCTCTTTTACAGTGCTACTTTCTCTTTACAGTGCTACTTTCTCTTTACAGTGCTACTTTCTCTTTACAGTGCTACTTTCTTTTTACAGTGCTACTTTCTCTTTTACAGTGCTACTTTCTCTTTTACAGTGCTTCTTTCTCTTTACAGTGCTTCTTTCTCTTTACAGTGCTACTTTCTCTTTTACAGTTCTACTTTCTCTTTACAGTGCTACTTTCTCTTTACAGTGCTACTTTCTCTTTACAGTGCTACTTTCTCTTTTACAGTTCTACTTTCTCTTTACAGTGCTACTTTCTCTTTTACAGTGCTACTTTCTCTTTTACAGTGCTACTTTCTCTTTTACAGTGCTACTTTTTCTTTACAGTGCTACTTTCTCTTTACAGTGCTACTTTCTCTTTTACAGTGCTACTTTCTCTTTTACAGTGCTACTTTCTCTTTTACAGTGCTACTTTCTCTTTACAGTGCTACTTTCTCTTTACAGTGCTACTTTCTCTTTACAGCTACAATTTACAGTGCTACCTTCGTTGGGCTCACAGCCCAGGCAGCCGCTCCCAGAACCAGACAGAGGAGGGATACGCATCGACCAGAATACACTCAGACTTGAGGCAGAGCGCTAAAAGGCGAGCACGCAGGCACAGCCCAGGGCAGCCCAGGACAACACATACAGCATCCTGATCTCATCACTAATTAATGGATTGTTTTTGTTTGAGAACAGAAATAAAGCAACAAACAACCGACTAGCCAAGTTTTCTATGTTTTCTCAGATGTGAGGCCCCAAAGGAAGTGATAGGCGTTAATGAGGGGAGTAACCGCAACACAAAGGGCTTTGTGATGTGATGAAAGGTGTAACCAGGGCCTAAAATTAACTCTGAGAGAGAGAGGAAGAATGTGACAATTAATATTTCCATCATGTTGAGATAATGGTTCAGGATGGGGTCAATCTCATCTCTATCATCTCTACCTCTAATTATCTCTCCAGACTAGACCAGACTAGACCAGACCAGATCATTTGAAACAGGCCTGAGAGTCACACTTAGAATTATACACCTAACCCACTGGAATAAATGACTAGGGCTGAGACCCCTTATCTACTGATGAGCTCTTGTCTGGAAAGGAGAGACATAGAGACATAGAGACATAGAGACATAGAGACATAGAGACAGAGAGACAGAGAGACAGAGAGACAGAGAGACAGAGAGACAGAGACAGAGACAGAGACAGAGACAGAGACAGAGACAGAGAGAGAGAGAGAGAGAGAGAGACATTGTCATCCTGCAAGAAACCTGGTATAGAGGAGACGGACCCACTGGTTGCCCTCTAGGTTACAGAGAGCTGGTAGTCCCATCCACCAAACTACCAGGTGTGAAACAGGGAAGGGACTCAGGGGGTATGCTAATTTGATATAGAGCAGACCTAACTCACTCCATTAAATTAATCAAAACAGGAACATTTTACATTTGGCTAGAAATTCAAAAGGAAATTATCAGAGAAAAATGTCCTCCTGTGTGCTACCTATATCCCCCCACTAGAATCCCCATACTTTAATGAAGACAGCTTCTCCATTCTGGAGGGGGAAATGAATCATTTCCAGGCCCAGGGACATGTACTAGTCTGTGGCGACCTAAATGCCAGAATCGGACAAGAACCTGACACCCTCAGCACACAGGGGGACAAACACCTGCCTGCAGGTGACAGCATTCCCTCCCCCATATGCCCTCCTATGTACAACTATGACAACATAACCAAAAAAAATGGGTCACAACTCCTGCAGCTCTGTCGCACGCTGGGTATGTACATAGTCAATGGTAGGCTTCGAAGGGACTCCTATGGTAGGTACACCTATAGCTCATTTCTTGGCAGTAGTACTGTAGACTACTTTATCACTGACCTCTACCCAGAGTCTCTCAGAGCGTTCACAGTTAGCCCACTGACACCCCTATCAGACCACAGCAAAATCACAGTCTACTTGAACAGAGCAATACTCAATCATGAGGCATCAAAGCCAAAGGAACTGAGTAACATTAAGAAATGCTATAGATGGAAGGAATGCACTTTGGAAACCTACCAAAAAACAATTAGGCAACAACAAATTCAATCCCTTTTAGACAATTTCCTGGGTAAAACGTGCCACTGTAATAGTGAAGGTGTAAACTTGGCAGTAGAAAATCTTAACAGTATATTTGACCTCTCAGCTTCCCTATCAAATCTAAAAATCTCAAATAGAAAACCGAAGAAAATGAACAACAATGACAAATGGTTTGATGAAGAATGCAAAAATCTAAGAAAGAAATTGAGAAACCTGTCCAACCAAAAACATAGTGACCCAGAAAACCTGAGTCTACGCCTTCACTATGGTGAATCACTAAAACAATACAGAAATACACTACGGAAAAAGAAGGAACAGCACGTCAGAAATCAGCTCAATGTAATTGAAGAATCCATAGACTCTAACCACTTCTGGTAAAATTGGAAAACACTAAACGAACAACAACACGAAGAATTATCTATCCAAAATGGAGATGTATGGGTAAACCACTTCTCCAATCTTTTTGGCTCTATAACAAAGAACAAAGAGTAAAAACATATACATGATCAAATACAAATCTTAGAATCAACTATTAAAGACTACCAGAACCCACTGGATTCTCCAATTACCTTGAATAAGCTACAGGACAAAATAAAAACCCTCCAACCCAAAAAGGCCTGTGGTGTTGATGGTATCCTTAATGAAATGATCAAATATACAGACAAAAAATTCCAATTGGCTATACTAAAACTCTTTAACATCATCCTTAGCTCTGGCATCTTCCCCAATATTTGGAACCAAGGACTGATCACCCCAATCCACAAAATAAAAAACATTGCCCTTTATGGTTGTTGAGGTCTGGGGTCCGCTCACCAACCAAGATTTTTTAAAATGGGACAAACACCAAATTCTGCAAAAATATCCTCCGTGTACAACGTAGAACACCAAATAATGCATGCACAGCAGAATTAGGCCGATACCCACTAATTATCAAAATACAGAAAAGAGCTGTTAAATTCTACAACCACCTAAAAGGAAGTGATTCCCAAACCTTCCATAACAAAGCCATCACCTACAGAGAGATTAACCTGGAGAAGAGTCCCCTAAGCAAGCTGGTCCTGGGGCTCTGTTCACAAACAGACCCCACAGAGCCCCAGGACAGCAACACAATTAGACCCAACCAAATCATGAGAAAACAAAAAGATAATTACTTGACACATTGGAAAGAATTAACAAAAAAACAGAGCAAACTAGAATGCTATTTGGCCCTAAACAGAGAGTACACAGTGGCAGAATACCTGACCACTGTGACTGACCCAAACTTAAGGAAAGCTTTGACTTTGTACAGACTCAGTGAGCATAGCCTTGCTATTGAGAAAGGCCGCCGTAGGCAGACATGGCTCTCAAGAGAAGACAGGCTATGTGCACACTGCCCACAAAATGAGGTGGAAACTGAGCTGCACTTCCTAACCTCCTGCCCAATGTATGACCATATTAGAGACACATATTTCCCTCAGATTACACAGATACACAAAGAATTTGAAAACAAACCCAATTTTGATAAACTCCCATATCTACTGGGTGAAATTCCACAGTGTGCCATCACAGCAGCAAGATTTGTGACCTGTTGCTACAAGAATAGGGCAACCAGTGAAGAACAAACACCATTGTAAATACAACCCATATTTATGCTTATTTATTTTCCCTTGTGTACTTTAACTATTTGTATATTGTTACAACACTGTATATAGACATAATATGACATTTGTAATGTCTTTATTCTTTTGAAACTTCTGTATGTGTAATGCCAATAATGCCAATAATGCCCCTTGAATTGAATTGAGAGAGAGAGAGAGAGAGAGAGAGAGACAGACAGACAGACAGACAGACAGACAGACAGACAGACAGACAGACAGACAGACAGGCAGGGAGACAGGCAGGGAGACAGGCAGGGAGACAGGCAGGGAGACAGGCAGGGAGACAGGCAGGGAGACAGGCAGGGAGACAGGCAGGGAGACAGGCAGGGAGAGAGACAGACAGGCAGGGAGAGAGACAGACAGACAGACAGGCAGGGAGAGAGAGAGAGAGAGCGAGAGAAAGAGAGAGAGACAGACAGACAGACACAGAGAGAGAGAGAGAGAGAGAGAGAGAGAGAGAGAGAGAGAGAGAGAGAGAGAGAGAGAGAGAGAGAGAGAGAGAGAGAGAGAGAGAGAGAGAGAGAGAGAGAGAGAGAGAAAGACAGAGAGAGAGAGAAAGAGAGAGAGAGAAAGAGAGAAAGAGAGAGAGAGAGAGAGAGAGAGAGAGAGAGAGAGAGAGAGAGAGAGAGAGAGAGAGAGAGAAAGAAAGAAAGAGAGAGAGAGAGAGAGAGAAAGAGAGAGAGAGAGAGACTGCCTGTTATAGAACAATAGTAGGGCAGTCAGAACCTGTCTAATGAGAACCGAGAGGCAGAGCAGAGAACTCGAAACGATAATTCAATTAGATGGGGATTTTTTATTCATGAAATAACGTTAATTTCGTTTTTAATGGAGTTAATCAGAGATTTCATTTAGCTAGTTCATTTACCGCAGTTAATGTACTGTGTCTGAAATTAAAACCTGATGTGACATTGATGATACTTATTAATCACACATTGCCAGTAATGTCATCAGTGATTGTAATACCAAGATACAGCACATCCCCTGTGCATTGCTCTCATTAGGGGGAACACAAACCAGCTAACCACTGCAGCCACTCATGATGAGTTTAGATGTTTTGTGTCTGACTCACACAGTCACACACACGCACACGCACACAAACAGCCTCACACGCCCACAGCCTCACACACACATACGTAAATGGCCTCACATAGCCTGGTTCCCTGTCTCCCCCAGAACCACGAGCGTTAGCTTTCAACTCCAGAAAAGGGAGAGAGAGCAGCACTTTACCTGTTTCTAATAGAGCCCGACCTAATTGTTTTTATGAATCCAGTATCGATTCTGATATATATACTTCAAATGTTGATTTCTTACATTGTGACAATAATGACACATCATTAGAATGGCTATGTGTACAGATAAGTATGAATATTGAATATTTATTGAATATCGGTTATCGGAGGAGTTACCGTCCGATACCAATATCGCTGTAAAAGGCCAATATCGGCCCATAATTTCGGTGAACCGATATGTCGGTCAGGCTGTAGTTCCTAAACCTCTTTTGTGTTTTCTATGTGTATTCACTACACACTGGAAAGGAAAGCACGGGAGCTTTATCCAATATGGATGTTCCAGGTTATCTTGTTAGAACAGCCTTTTCCTTATTTTTTAAATCCTCTTCATCTCATTGAGGAGAAAATTAAATGAGGCAGACGGGAAGGGTTTTGAGTATATGGAAGTGTGTGTGTGTGTGTGTGTGTGTACACAGCGGGAGTGCTGCCCTGATTTAATTAACCTCTAATCTTAAATGACACACCTGAGTCCTCTCTAACTGTCACTGGGAGGTGTTGCTATGACAGAGAACTGCCACTTTGAAGCCTTGGCAACAACATGCATTGCTGTTTACCTATCATAACATCACAAATCACACCAACCGTCTGCTGAACATGGGACAAACAGATAGAAGCTGGATAGGATGCATTACACACACACACACACACACACAAACACACACTAAACACAGTGTGTGTTTGTGATTGGAACATTAAAATCAGCCCTTGCATAATTTACAGCAACTTCAGGTCAATGAGTGTTTTGACCATAGCAGCAGCAGGTCTTAAAGATAAGCCTAACAACATGGTCACCTGGCCCCAGAGTAAGGGCGGAAAGACCCAGCGGGGAGGAGATGGTGTGATGATGGGGTATGTGGAGGCCATTTTCCTCACTGCTCTATAAACCAGCCTAGGGAAAAACACAGAGTCAATTCACATATAAATCTCTCATACCAGAAGCTATAACAGGGAAGGGGAACTGGGGATACCTAGTCAGTTGCAGAACTGAATGCATTCAACCGGAATGTGTCTGCCGCATTTAACCCAACCCCTCTGAATTAGACCAGGGGCGGGGCTGAGCTGTGGCACCTAAAACTCGAACTTTTTTATTTATTATTATTATTATTAAACTCGACCTGTAGCCAACGTTCCTTCTAAACTGCGCAGTAGCCCCGAGACAGCCGCACAGCTCCCCTGGGGTATCAGCCCACAGAGAAGCACGAAATTGAACTTCACTCAACTTTCTAGTTTTCCCTGTCAGTTAACACTATCAACGTTTCCCTTTAATGTGGCAATTGAGATCGAATCAACGTCATATTAGCCACTTCAATGCAACATACCGAAACAAAACAAACTGTGCAAAACTAACTACGCAATATATTTTTTGTAGGCAGAACGCATCGAAGTAGGATTCTAGTGCATTAACTCTGTACTCTACAAAGACCGGTGAGGCATAACTAATCAGAGCTGCAGTAGGCCTATATGCAAATAGACCATTGCCATGGACCTATTTAATTGTTTACAGCATGAGCGGTCGTGAGTAGATGCGCTTGTTTTCAGATCAAAGCTAGAGCTGCATGTAGCCACATGTGCACATTTTTTTACTATCCTTTACTAGTTAGTGAGTTATTAGTCCAGTTATAGATCATTTGTAGTCAACAATAGGGGAGTGATTGGTTCCTACAAGAGCACAAAACGTGTACATTACTAGACATCTTTGAAAAGCAAGTCAGTTAAAGAGCTTTTTTTTGTCTTAAAGGGGCAGTGTTGTATTTTGAGACAGGCTTGAATAAGCTAAGTAGCCAATAGGCAGGAGAATTTGTATGATTCTCTGTAATAATGGGAATAATAATGTATAATGGGAATAATAATGTATTTTCTTTTGTAAAGTGGTTTCTTGCATCAAACAACACAACATTTTCAGTCACCTCCTTGTCTGAAGGACAAGTGGATAAACAGGTTATTGTCAAGCCCTGCATGTTTTTTTCCAAAGTCTCATGGAATGTAAGCCTACATTGAAGACCACACATTGGCTGCTGCTGTAGGCTGAATGATAGAACAACTATTTCCATGTTAAAATGTTAGGGGATGCATTTTCTCCATTCTGTTTGACGGTAGACCTACATTATGATCACATAACCACAGTAGCCTACTTGACCACTGTCTAAAACGAACTTAAAGCAGATACAGCCTCAGTAAAAGGGTAAGCCCTTAGGTACAGATCTATGAATCAGCATACTATTCAAATCCCAGCCTTAACCATAAAGCGTAAAAATGCCGAACTGACCTCAGATCAGTGTCTAGGGGTAACTTCATGACGGCCTAGGATCTCATCAACAGAGGGAGGCGCTAGTCTCTAACCAATTGTTTTAAGGTATTATTGTGTTGTGTGTCTGTTGTACAGGTAACACACAAAAGCCAGTGAGTGAGAGGCACTAGAAGGCCTGAATGCAACCCCACTTGGTCTTATTCAGCTCTTTGTCTCATAGTGTTCCACAACTGTACACCCCATTCACTTTAATCTAAAAGAAGCTCTGCCAACAAACCCCTGAGTCTGTTCAGGCGAGCAGAGCAGAACCCTTGGACAGGATGGCAGCGGCAGATAGCTTTCACCTACAGTGTTTGATATTTACTGAAGCCTCCCAGGGTAAAGAGCCATGCTCTTAGTCAAGGGCAGAACGGACTTCCCTCCAGAGAGAGGGATAAAGAAAGAGGGAGGTAAAGAGTGATGGGAAAGAGCCAGAGAGAGGGATAAAGAAAGAGGGAGGTAAAGAGTGATGGGAAAGAGCCAGAGAGAGGGATAAAGAAAGAGGGAGGTAAAGAGTGATGGGAAAGAGCCAGAGAGAGGGATAAAGAAAGAGGGAGGTAAAGAGTGATGGGAAAGAGCCAGAGAGAGGGATAAAGAAAGAGGGAGGTAAAGAGTGATGGGAAAGAGCCAGAGAGAGGGATAAAGAAAGAGGGAGGTAAAGAGTGATGGGAAAGAGCCAGAGAGAGGGATAAAGAAAGAGGGAGGTAAAGATATATAAGAATGAGGGAGGAGAGGGAATGAGACAGAAATACATCCCTGTGATCTTGCTATTCCACCCTGTAAATAATTGACATTTGGTTTCACACGTAGGGGTTCACAGTGGGGAAATGTATTACATTACAGTAACACACAGTATCACTATCCTAAACTAAACCACCTCCATCCAATGAACATAAACCCTACTGTCTCCTCGGTGCTTCAGTTATTTGTGTGATTGAATGGGGTGACGTAATCAGAAATCACTGTCCAACACACCAGTCCACATTACTGTAATATCGACTGCATTACGGGAACACTACACGTTGTCCTCTGTGTGTCATTATGGGGTTTAGGACTACTTTTGGTCTGAATGGATAGTAGTTATAATCACATTATCAATACCAGGGCTCATTGGCAGTTTTCTCTGCTCGTTTTCGCTGCTTAAGGTTTTTTTTCAGGTTCACAATTGACCTCAGCTCGATTTTGGATCATTGTCATTTGCCTGCTGTGTGTGTGTGTGTGTGTGTGTGTGTGTGTGTGTGTGTGTGTGTGTGTGTGTGTGTGTGTGTGTGTGTGTGTGTGTGTGTGTGTGTGTGTGTGTGTGTGTGTGTGTGTGTGTGTGTGTGTGTGTGTGTGTGTGTGTGTGTGTGTGTCTTGTAGGCTTTATTGATCTCTGTGCCTGAAGTCATCCCGTTCATCGGACTACGGGGGCGATTAGGGCTGGTTTCTCAGCTGTGTCATTTCATTGGTTAGCAATTTCTCAACACAACAAATGTGACTGAATCTGATGTGCCAGACATAGGTTACGTACGTGTTCACAAAGTAAGCAGTCTTGGCTATATAGGTCTGCATGACTGCAGATTAGACTATTTCAATGTAGCAATCCACCTAAATGTGTCTTTTGTAAGGACATTCTATCGACCAGCCAGAAAATGTCCTTCATTTTGCAAATGAATTCAGCCTCACACACTGTAGTTACGTCCCGTCATTAGCAGTGAGCCGCAGTCCAAATGTAAATGACTACAATTAAGGAGGAGAACAACGTGACACATGCAGGTATCTGGTGCTTATTCTACTATGTTACCTAACGTCAGTCTCTGCTAGTCAATCTCCCCTTCATTTTCTCTACATTTTTATCTCCAGGACATTATCCCACTAACTGGTGTTCTCTAAATTGACTCATTCCAGGGATAAATTGGTAGGTAAGATGGGGAGAATCAGAATGAGGTGGAACTGATAAGAGAAGTTATAATCTGTCACTGCAATGAGCGCTAAACAAAAATTGGATTGCAATGGGAGAGAAAAAAATCGATTTATCTTTTTTACTCTGGAAATAAGGTCTCCTGGCCAGAGTAATTAATAAAGATATGTGCTATACTAAATATTAAGTTAAGATAGGATCTCTGAGTCCTTCTATCCAACACTCATTGCCCTATTTTGTTGTATGACCTTTGAACTTCTGCTCTTACAAACACGTTTACAGTTACAGGAGGGGAGCGATGGAGCTTGAGGAGATGGAACACTGAGTTAGTTTCATAGGCCTAAATGTGGGAAATGTATGCCAGGACCACAACAAGCTAGGAAAACCTAAAGATACCACATGCCCCACTCACACTGGGAGAGCGAGAGAAATCCCTCCCTGACTACGAAGATACCACATGCCCCACTCGCACTGGGAGAGCGAGAGAAATCCCTCCCTGACTACGAAGATACCACATGCCCCACTCGCACTGGGAGAGCGAGAGAAATCCCTCCCTGACTACGAAGATACCACATGCCCCACTCGCACAGGGAGAGCGAGAGAAATCCCTCCCTGACTACGAAGATACCACATGCCCCACTCACACTGGGAGAGCGAGAGAAATCCCTCCCTGACTACGAAGATACCACATGCCCCACTCACACTGGGAGAGCGAGAGAAATCCCTCCCTGACTACGAAGATACCACATGCCCCACTCACACTGGGAGAGCGAGAGAAATCCCTCCCTGACTACGAAGATACCACATGCCCCACTCACACTGGGAGAGCGAGAGAAATCCCTCCCTGACTACGAAGATACCACATGCCCCACTCACACTGGGAGAGCGAGAGAAATCCCTCCCTGACTACGAAGATACCACATGCCCCACTCACACTGGGAGAGCGAGAGAAATCCCTCCCTGACTACGAAGATACCACATGCCCCACTCACACTGGGAGAGCGAGAGAAATCCCTCCCTGACTACGAAGATACCACATGCCCCACTCGCACAGGGAGAGCGAGAGAAATCCCTCCCTGACTACGAAGATACCACATGCCCCACTCGCACAGGGAGAGCGAGAGAAATCGAATCCATCTCTTGGCCTGCACTGACCGTCCTCTAACCTCCCCTCCCTTACTGCCATAGTGATTACGCGCCCCGTGAGTTTGGCCGCCGTGGACCTGCCCCCAATCCCTGGTTTCACAGATAACAGATTATTGGACCAATTGATTTGTAGCACACACTAAATTCCCCATGGCCATTTAATGGGTTTTTCTCTTGCACTTTTCCTTCCATCAATCTATCAGGATTAAATTCCACCTGTCAATTAATGTCCCTTAGGCTATTCATTCTCATTTTCAAATAGCTGTTTGTTTGCTTAGAATCAAATAGGTTTAAATTGCAATTTAGAGGACCTGGAATGAATGAAAATGGATGGGGGTTTCTGAATTGCCTTTGTTGGTTTCCTTCTGCATAAGTAGCTCAAGTTAACCTCCTCCCAGCAGTGTTCAGTTGAATGGGGGTCATCACCGTGGGACATCACTATGTGAGGACATAATATGAGCAAGCATGTTGCTCAGTTGGTAGAGCATGGTGCTTGCAACACCAGGGTTGTGGGTTTGATTCCCACGGGGAACCAGTATGAACAATAAAAAAGTATGAAATGTATGAACTCAACTGTAAATCGCTCTGGATAAGAGCGTCTTCTAAATGGCTTAAATGTATGTATGAGCCGAAGGAAGAACTACGGAAAACCTTTCAAAGTATCGTCCTACCTATAGCCCTCTCAACTGTTAAAGGCCAGCTCATACATGCTCTGTTGGGATGCCGCAGGTAGGGGAAACCCTGAAGATGACTGATGGGATCAGGGAAGCCCAGGTAGGGGAAACCCTGAAGATGACTGATGGGATCAGGCAGCCCAGGTAGGGGAAACCCTGAAGATGACTGATGGGATCAGGGAAGCCCAGGTAGGGGAAACCCTGAAGATGACTGATGGGATCAGGGAAGCCCAGGTAGGGGAAACCCTGAAGATGACTGATGGGATCAGGCAGCCCAGGTAGGGGAAACCCTGAAGATGACTGATGGGATCAGGGAAGCCCAGGTAGGGGAAACCCTGAAGATGACTGATGGGATCAGGGAAGCCCAGGTAGGGGAAACTCTGAAGATAACTGATGGGATCAGGGAAGCCCCGGTGGCCCTTGTCAGGTGTGGGGCTTTCTGGAGGCAACTCAGGAGTCTCCTCCTGCTCAGGTCTTTGAGGCTAGATATTTGGGAGTGAGCTGTGTTTCACCATCACTTTGAGAACACCCCTCTCCCACCACTCAGGTCCTGAAAGGACAAAACACAGGGATCAACAAATGCTGTAGTTGTGAGTTTAGGGGTCAAGGTATTATGTGACTGAAATACTAGCTAGTTATGGACTCTTGATGCAAAGTGTGGTAAGGCTCAGATGATAGTTAGCCTATGCATGTAACCTTCTCAAAAAGCACCACATACAATTCTATTCACACTAAAAACATGTTTGCTACATTGTCATAATAAAATAGCATAGACTTGAAACATTATTCAATTGAAAAAGTTGCATTTAGCTACTAGATAAATATGAGTGTATCAAAATAACCACTTTAAATGCAGTTGAAATGGAACACCTGACATTCAGCCCATTCTTTTTTATTTAACTAGGCAAGTCAGTTAAGAACAAATTCTTATTTACACCCCGGCGATGCTTGGCCAATTGTACGCCGCCCTATGGTACTCCCAATCACGGCCGGATGTGATACAGCCTGGATTTGAACCAGGGACTGTAGTGACACCTCTTGCATTTAGATGCAGCTTAGACTGCTGCGCCACTCGGGAGCCATTACAATCATAACAAAACAAAAAAGGCAAAAGTTACAGTTGGTGCTGTAAATTGTTACAATTGAATTAACGTTACAAAATAACAACTGATCTCGTATTATAAACTGGGTGGTTCGAGCCCTGAATGCTGATTGGCTGACAGACGTGGTATATCAGACCCGTATACCACGGGTATGACAAAATAGTGTTTTTACTGCTCTAATTACATTGGTAACCATACATTGGTAACCAATAAGGCACTTCAGGGGTTTGTGGTATATTGTCGATATACCACAGCTAAGGGCTGTGTCCAGGCACTCCGCGTTGCATAGTGGTTATGAACAGTCCTTAGCCGTGGTATATTGGCCATATACCACAACCGCTCGGGCCTTATTGCTGAAATATACGGGTCGCGGTATTTACCTTCAGAGGGGCGGGAGACGTCTCCAGAAGTTCCCTCTCAGATATCCAGTAAGTAACCAGCACAAAGTATTGTCTTTCATGATGTTCAAGCGGATGTTTAGGCTAAGTTACTTGACCAAAAAGTGATACCGAACATAAGCACTGGCTCAATCTGGCTTCCTTCTTTTCGCGATGTGCAGACTCCGGGAGATGTTTTGTAACTTAACAATCAAAACAGCGGTAAAGAAACATGGTCATTTTACCCTCAAAAGCGAACAGAATAAATGTACTTATTAAATTTTAGCAAATGTATAAAAATCAAAAATGGAAATATCACCTTTACATAAGTATTCATACCCTTTACTCAGTACTTTGTTGAAGCACCTTTAGCAGTGATTACAGCCTCGAGGCTTCTTGGGTATGACGCTACAAGCTTGGTACACCTGTATTTATGGAGTTTCTCCCATTCTTCTCTGCAGATCCTTTCAAGCTCTGTCAGGTTGGATGGGGAGCGTCGCCGCACAGCTATTTCCAGGTCTCTCCAGAGATGTTCGATCGGGTTCAAGTCCGAGCTCTGGCTGTGACTCTCAAGGACATTCAGAGACTTGTCCCGAAGCCACTCCTGCGTTGTCTTGGCTGTGTGCTTAGGGTCGTTGTCCTGTTGGAAGGTGAACCTTAGCCCCAGAGGTCCTGAGCGCTCTGGAGCAGGTTTTCATCAAGGATCTCTCTGTACTTTGCTACATTCATCTTTCCCTCGATCCTGACTAGTCTCCCAGTCCCTGCCACTGAAAAACATCCCCACAGCATGAGGCTGCCACCACCACCCCATAGGTATGGTGCCAGGTTTCTTACAGACGTGACGCTTCGCATTCAGTCCAAAGAGTTCAATCTTGGTTTCATCAGACCAGAGAATCTTGTTTCTCATTTTTAGAGTAAGGCTGTGGAAAAAGGGAAGGAGCCTGAATACTTTCCGAATGCACTGTATATGCTAATTACTGGAATCCCAAGCTTTATACCTGCCACATCCTCAGAGGAAATAAGCCTACCACAGAACCTCACAATTTCAGTAACACAACTTGAATGTTTTAAGCTGTTCCACACTCAGTTGCTGGCCTCCTGCTGCAGTCTCATTTACTGGCTTATTCTGAAAATATAGTTTATTTTATAGTATACAACTACTTCACTTCACACTGGAATAAGCTAAGCTACACTAAAGCTGCCTTAAGGAAAATACAATTGACTGAACTAAAGTTACTTTTAAAAACTAGTTCACTACAGCCAATCCACTTTGTGAAAAATTTTCGTAAATCTGAAATGTGACTACAAATTGCAAGAACAGATCACTTTTGGGTCATATGTTAACAGAATGTGTCATTTAACCTATTAAACACAAAAACAATGTTTCAAGTGAGAATTAGGCAGGTCCAGTCAGTAGCTAAACTGCTACATGTCAAAAAGTAATTAACTACCACCAAGCTACTGCAGAATGTAGTTATTTTACTAGTTGAACTGTAGAATGTAGTTATTTTACTAGTTGAACTGTAGAATGGAGTTATTTTACTAGTTAAACTGCAGAATGGAGTTATTTTACTAGTTAAACTGCAGAATGGAGTTATTTTACTAGTTAAACTGGAGAATGGAGTTATTTTACTAGTTGAACTGTAGAATGGAGTTATTTTACTAGTTGAACTGCAGAATGGAGTTATTTTACTAGTTAAACTGCAGAATGGAGTTATTTTACTAGTTGAACTGCAGAATGGAGTTATTTTACTAGTTGAACTGCAGAATGGAGTTATTTTACTAGTTAAACTGCAGAATGGAGTTATTTTACTAGTTAAACTGCAGAATGGAGTTATTTTACTAGTTAAACTGCAGAATGGAGTTATTTTACTAGTTGAACTGCAGAATGGAGTTATTTTACTAGTTAAACTGCAGAATGGAGTTATTTTACTAGTTGAACTGCAGAATGGAGTTATTTCACTAGTTGAACTGCCGAATGGAGTTATTTTACTAGTTAAACTGTAGAATGGAGTTATTTCACTAGTTGAACTGCCGAATGGAGTTATTTTACTAGTTAAACTGCAGAATGGAGTTATTTCACTAGTTGAACTGCAGAATGGAGTTATTTTACTAGTTAAACTGTAGAATGGAGTTATTTTACTAGTTAAACTGCAGAATGGAGTTATTTTACTAGTTGAACTGCAGAATGGAGTTATTTTACTAGTTAAACTGCAGAATGGAGTTATTTTACTAGTTAAACTGCAGAATGGAGTTATTTTACTAGTTGAACTGCAGAATGGAGTTATTTTACTAGTTGAACTGTAGAATGGAGTTATTTTACTAGTTGAACTGCAGAATGGAGTTATTTCACTAGTTGAACTGCAGAATGGAGTTATTTTACTAGTTAAACTGCAGAATGGAGTTATTTCACTAGTTGAACTGCAGAATGGAGTTATTTTACTAGTTGAACTGTAGAATTGAGTTATTTTACTAGTTGAACTGCAGAATGGAGTTATTTTACTAGTTAAACTGCAGAATGGAGTTATTTTACTAGTTAAACTGCAGAATGGAGTTATTTTACTAGTTAAACTGCAGAATGGAGTTATTTTACTAGTTAAACTGCAGAATGGAGTTATTTTACTAGTTAAACTGCAGAATGGAGTTATTTTACTAGTTGAACTGCAGAATGGAGTTATTTTACTAGTTAAACTGCAGAATGGAGTTATTTTACTAGTTAAACTGCAGAATGGAGTTATTTTACTAGTTGAACTGCAGAATGGAGTTATTTTACTAGTTGAACTGTAGAATGGAGTTATTTTACTAGTTGAACTGCAGAATGGAGTTATTTCACTAGTTGAACTGTAGAATGGAGTTATTTTACTAGTTAAACTGCAGAATGGAGTTATTTTACTAGTTAAACTGCAGAATGGAGTTATTTTACTAGTTGAACTGCAGAATGGAGTTATTTTACTAGTTGAACTGCAGAATGGAGTTATTTTACTAGTTAAACTGCAGAATGGAGTTATTTTACTAGTTGAACTGCAGAATGGAGTTATTTTACTAGTTAAACTGCAGAATGGAGTTATTTTACTAGTTAAACTGCAGAATGGAGTTATTTTACTAGTTGAACTGCAGAATGGAGTTATTTTACTAGTTGAACTGCAGAATGGAGTTATTTTACTAGTTAAACTGCAGAATGGAGTTATTTTACTAGTTAAACTGCAGAATGGAGTTATTTTACTAGTTGAACTGCAGAATGGAGTTATTTTACTAGTTAAACTGCAGAATGGAGTTATTTTACTAGTTGAACTGCAGAATGGAGTTATTTCACTAGTTGAACTGCCGAATGGAGTTATTTTACTAGTTAAACTGTAGAATGGAGTTATTTCACTAGTTGAACTGCCGAATGGAGTTATTTTACTAGTTAAACTGCAGAATGGAGTTATTTCACTAGTTGAACTGCAGAATGGAGTTATTTTACTAGTTAAACTGTAGAATGGAGTTATTTTACTAGTTAAACTGCAGAATGGAGTTATTTTACTAGTTGAACTGCAGAATGGAGTTATTTTACTAGTTAAACTGCAGAATGGAGTTATTTTACTAGTTAAACTGCAGAATGGAGTTATTTTACTAGTTGAACTGCAGAATGGAGTTATTTTACTAGTTGAACTGTAGAATGGAGTTATTTTACTAGTTGAACTGCAGAATGGAGTTATTTCACTAGTTGAACTGCAGAATGGAGTTATTTTACTAGTTAAACTGCAGAATGGAGTTATTTCACTAGTTGAACTGCAGAATGGAGTTATTTTACTAGTTGAACTGTAGAATTGAGTTATTTTACTAGTTGAACTGCAGAATGGAGTTATTTTACTAGTTAAACTGCAGAATGGAGTTATTTTACTAGTTAAACTGCAGAATGGAGTTATTTTACTAGTTAAACTGCAGAATGGAGTTATTTTACTAGTTTAAACTGCAGAATGGAGTTATTTTACTAGTTAAACTGCAGAATGGAGTTATTTTACTAGTTGAACTGCAGAATGGAGTTATTTTACTAGTTAAACTGCAGAATGGAGTTATTTTACTAGTTAAACTGCAGAATGGAGTTATTTTACTAGTTGAACTGCAGAATGGAGTTATTTTACTAGTTGAACTGTAGAATGGAGTTATTTTACTAGTTGAACTGCAGAATGGAGTTATTTCACTAGTTGAACTGTAGAATGGAGTTATTTTACTAGTTAAACTGCAGAATGGAGTTATTTTACTAGTTAAACTGCAGAATGGAGTTATTTTACTAGTTGAACTGCAGAATGGAGTTATTTTACTAGTTGAACTGCAGAATGGAGTTATTTTACTAGTTAAACTGCAGAATGGAGTTATTTTACTAGTTGAACTGCAGAATGGAGTTATTTTACTAGTTAAACTGCAGAATGGAGTTATTTTACTAGTTAAACTGCAGAATGGAGTTATTTTACTAGTTAAACTGCAGAATGGAGTTATTTTACTAGTTGAACTGCAGAATGGAGTTATTTTACTAGTTAAACTGCAGAATGGAGTTATTTTACTAGTTGAACTGCAGAATGGAGTTATTTTACTAGTTGAACTGCAGAATGGAGTTATTTTACTAGTTGAACTGCAGAATGGAGTTATTTCACTAGTTGAACTGTAGAATGGAGTTATTTTACTAGTTGAACTGCAGAAGGAAGTTATTTTACTAGTTGAACTGCAGAATGGAGTTATTTCACTAGTTGAACTGTAGAATGGAGTTATTTTACTAGTGGAACTGCAGAAGGAAGTTATTTTACTAGTTGAACTGCAGAATGGAGTTATTTTACTAGTTGAACTGCAGAATGGAGTTATTTTACTAGTTGAACTGCCGAATGGAGTTATTTTACTAGTTGAACTGCAGAATGGAGTTATTTTACTAGTTGAACTGCAGAATGGAGTTATTTTACTAGTTGAACTACAGAATGGAGTTATTTAAACTGCAGAATGGAGTTATTTTACTAGTTAAACTGCAGAATGGAGTTATTTTACTAGTTAAACTGCAGAATGGAGTTATTTTACTAGTTAAACTGCAGAATGGAGTTATTTTACTAGTTGAACTGCAGAATGGAGTTATTTTACTAGTTGAACTGCAGAATGGAGTTATTTTACTAGTTGAACTGCAGAATGGAGTTATTTTACTAGTTGAACTGCAGAATGGAGTTATTTTACTAGTTAGAACTGCAGAATGGAGTATTTACTAGTTGAACTGTAAGAATGGAGTTATTTTACTAGTTAAACTGCAGAATGGAGTTATTTTACTAGTTAAACTGCAGAATGGAGTTATTTTACTAGTTGAACTGGCAGAATGGAGTTATTTTACTAGTTAAACTGCAGAATGGAGTTATTTTACTAGTTAAACTGCTAGAATGGAGTTATTTTACTAGTTGAACTGCAGAATGGAGTTATTTTACTATTGAAACTGCAGAATTGGAGTTATTTTACTAGTTAAACTGCAGAATGGAGTTATTTTAACTAGTTTAAACTGCAGAATGGAGTTATTTTACTAGTTAAACTGCAGAATGGAGTTATTTTACTAGTTGAACTGCAGAATGAGTTATTTTACTAGTTGAACTGTAGAATTGAGTTATTTTACTAGTTGAACTGCAGAATGGAGTTATTTTACTCGGTAAACTGCAGAATGGAGTTATTTTTACTAGTTAACTGCAGAATGGAGTTATTTTACTAGTAAATGCAGAATGAGAGGTTATTTACTAGTTAAACTGCAGAATGGAGTTATTTTACTAGTTAAACTGCAGAATGGAGTTATTTACTAGTTGAAACTGCAGAATGGAGTTATTTTACTAGTTAAACTGCAGAATGGAGTTATTTTACTAGTTTAAACTGCAGAATGGAGTTATTTTACTAGTTGAACTGCCAGAATGGAGTTATTTACTAGTTGAACTGCTAGAATGGAGTATTTACAGTTGAACTGCTAGAATGAGTTATTTACTAGTTTGAACTGCAGAATGGAGTTATTTTACTAGTTGAACTGCAGAATGGAGTTATTTACTAGTTAAACTGCAGAATGGAGTTATTTTACTAGTTGAACTGCAGAATGGAGTTATTTTACTAGTCTGAACTGTCCGAATGGAGTTATTTTACTAGTTAAACTGCAGAATGGAGTTATTTTACTAGTTGAACTGCAGAATGGAGTTATTTTACTAGTTGAACTGCAGAATGGAGTTATTTTACTAGTTAAACTGCAGAATGGAGTTATTTTACTAGTTAAACTGCAGAATGGAGTTATTTTACTAGTTGAACTGCAGAATGGAGTTATTTTACTAGTTAAACTGCAGAATGGAGTTATTTTACTAGTTGAACTGCAGAATGGAGTTATTTTACTAGTTGAACTGCAGAATGGAGTTATTTTACTAGTTGAACTGCAGAATGGAGTTATTTCACTAGTTGAACTGCAGAATGGAGTTATTTTACTAGTTGAACTGCAGAATGGAGTTATTTTACTAGTTGAACTGCAGAATGGAGTTATTTCACTAGTTTAAACTGCAGAATGGAGTTATTTTACTAGTTAAACTGCAGAATGGAGTTATTTTACTAGTTAAACTGCAGAATGGAGTTATTTTACTAGTTAAACTGCAGAATGGAGTTATTTTACTAGTTAAACTGCAGAATGGAGTTATTTTACTAGTTGAACTGCAGAATGGAGTTATTTTACTAGTTGAACTGCAGAATGGAGTTATTTACTAGTTGAACTGCAGAATGGAGTTATTTTACTAGTTGAACTGCAGAATGGAGTTATTTTACTAGTTGAACTGCAGAATGAGTTATTTCACTAGTTGACTGTAGAATGGAGTTATTTTACTAGTTGAACTGCAGAATGGAAGTTATTTTACTAGTTGAACTGCAGAATGGAGTTATTTCACTAGTTGAAACTGCAGAATGGAGTTATTTTACTAGTTGAAACTGCAGAATGGAGTTATTTTACTAGTTAAACTGGCAGAATGGAGTTATTTTACTAGTTAAACTGCAGAATGGAGTTATTTTACTAGTTAAACTGCAGAATGGAGTTATTTTACTAGTTGAACTTGCAGAATGGAGTTATTTTACTAGTTAAACTGCAGAATGGAGGATTTTACTAGTTGAACTGCAGAATGGAGTTATTTTACTAGTTGAAACTGCAGAATGGAGTTATTTTACTAGTTGAACTGCAGAATGGAGTTATTTACTAGTTGAACTGTAGAATGGAGTTATTTTACTAGTTGAACTGCAGAAGGAAGGTTATTTTACTAGTTGAAACTGCAGAATGGAGTTATTTTACTAGTTTAACTGCAGAATGGAGTTATTTTACTAGTTGCACTGCAGAATTGGAGTTATTTTACTAGTTGAACTGCAGAATTTAGTTATTTTACTAGTTGAACTGCAGAATGGAGTTATTTTACTAGTTGAAACTGCAGAATGGAGTTATTTTACTAGTTAAACTGCAGAATGGAGTTATTTTACTAGTTGAACTGCAGAATGGAGTTATTTTACTAGTTAACTGCAGAATGGAGTTATTTTACTAGTTGAACTGCAGAATGGAGTTATTTTACTAGTTGAACTGCTAGAATGGAGTTATTTACTAGTTGAACTGCAGAATGGAGTTATTTTACTAGTTGAACTGCCAGAATGAGTTATTTCACTAGTTGAACTGTAAGAATGGAGTTATTTTACTAGTTGAACTGCAGAATGGAGTTTATTTTACTAGTTAAACTGCAGAATGGAGTTATTTTACTAGTTGAACTGCAGAATGGAGTTATTTTACTAGTTGAACTGCAGAATGGAGTTATTTTACTAGTTGAACTGCAGAATGGAGTTATTTTACTAGTTGAACTGCAGAATGGAGTTATTTTACTAGTTGAACTGCAGAATGGAGTTATTTTACTAGTTAAACTGCAGAATGGAGTTATTTTACTAGTTGAACTGCAGAATGGAGTTATTTTACTAGTTAAACTGCAGAATGGAGTTATTTTACTAGTAAACTGCAGAATGGAGTTATTTTACTAGTTGAACTGCAGAATGGAGTTATTTTACTAGTTGAACTGCAGAATGGAGTTATTTACTAGTTGAACTGCAGAATGGAGTTATTTTACTAGTTGAACTGCAGAATGGAGTTATTTTACTAGTTGAACTGCAGAATGGAGTTATTTACTAGTTGAACTGCAGAATGGAGTTATTTACTAGTTGAACTGCAGAAGGAGTTATTTTACTAGTTGAACTGCAGAATGGAGTTATTTACTAGTTAAACTGCAGAATGGAGTTATTTTACTAGTTAAACTGCAGAATGGAGTTATTACTAGTTAAACTGCAGAATGGAGTTATTTTTACAGTTAAACTGCAGAATGGAGTTATTTTACTAGTTGAACTGCAGAATGGAGTTATTTTCTAGTTAACTGTAGAATGGAGTTATTTACTAGTTGAACTGCAGAATGGAGTTATTTCACTAGTTGAACTGTAAAGGGATTATTTTACTAACTGCAGATGGAGTTATTTACTAGTTAAACTGCAGAATGAATTTATTTTACTAGTTGAACTAGCAAGGAGTTATTTACTAGTTGAACTGCAATGGAGTTATTTTATACTAGTTAAACTGCAGAATGGAGTTATTTACTAGTTGAACTGCAGAATGGAGTTATTTTTACTAGTTAACTGCAGAATGGAGTTATTTACTAGTTAACTGCAGATGGAGTTATTTTACTAGTTGAACTGGCAGATGGAGTTATTTTTACTAGTTAACTGCAGAATGGAGTTATTTTACTAGTTGAACTGCAGAATGGAGTTATTTTACTAGTTGAACTGCAGAATGGAGTTATTTTACTAGTTGAACTGCAGAATGGAGTTTTATTTCACTAGTTGAACTGTAGAATGGAGTTATTTTACTAGTTGAACTGCAGAATGAGTTATTTTACTAGTTAACTGCAGAATGGAGTTATTTCACTAGTTAAACTGCAGAATGAGTTATTTTACTAGTTGAACTGCAGAATGGAGTTATTTTACTAGTTAACTGCAGAATGGAGATTATTTTACTAGTTAAACTGCAGAATGGTTATTTTTACTAGTTAAACTGCAGAATGGAGTTATTTACTAGTTGAACTGCAGAATGGAGTTATTTTACTAGTTTAAACTGCAGAATGGAGTTTATTTACTAGTTGAACTGCATGGAGTTATTTACTAGTTGAACTGCAGAATGGAGTTATTTTACTAGTTGAACTGCAGAATGGAGTTATTTACTAGTTGAACTGCTAGAATGGAGTTATTTTACTAGTTGAACTGCAGAATGGAGTTATTTTACTAGTTAATGCAGAATGGAGTTATTTTACTAGTTAACTGCAGAATGGATTTATTTTACTAGTTGAACTGCAGAATGGAGTTATTTTTACTAGTTAAACTGCAGAATGGAGTTATTTTACTAGTTAAACTGCAGAATGGAGTTATTTTACTAGTTACTGCAGAATGGAGTTATTTTACTAGTTGAACCTGCAGAATGGAGTTATTTTACTAGTTAAACTGCAGAATGGAGTTATTTTACTAGTGATTATTACTGTTGAACTGAATGGAGTTATTTTACTAGTTAACTGCAGAATGGAGTTATTTTACTAGTTGAACTGCAGAATGGAGTTATTTACTAGTTGAACTGAGAATGGAGTTATTTTACTAGTTGACTGCAGAATGAGTTATTTTACTAGTGGAACTGCAGATGGAGTTATTTTACTAGTTAACTGCAGAATGGAGTTATTTTACTAGTTTAAACTGCAGAATGGAGTTATTTTACTAGTTGAACTGCAGAATGGAGTTATTTTACTAGTTAAACTGCAGAAATGGAGTTATTTTACTAGTTAAACTGCAGAATGGAGTTATTTACTAGTTGAAACTACAGATAGAGTTATTTTACTAGTTAAACTGCAGAATGGAGTTATTTTTACTAGTTAAACGCAGAATGGAGTTATTTTACTAGTTAACTGCAGAATGGAGTTATTTTACTAGTTGAACTGTAAGAATGGAGTTATTTTACTAGTTGAACTGCAGAATGGAGTTATTTACTAGTTGAACTGAGAATGGAGTTATTTACTAGTTAACTGCAGAATGGAGTTATTTTAACTAGTTTAAACTGCAGAATGGAGTTATTTTACTAGTTGAACTGCAGAATGAGTTATTTACTAGTTGAACTGCAGAATGGAGTTATTTTACTAGTTAACTGCAGAATGAAGTTATTTTACTAGTTGAAACTGCAGAATGGAGTTATTTTACTAGTTAAACTGCAGAATGGAGTTATTTTACTAGTTAAACTGCAGAATGTGGAGTTTATTTACTAGTTTAACTGCAGAATGGAGTTATTTTCTAGTTAAACTGCAGAATGGAGTTTATTTTACTAGTTGAACTGCAGAATGGAGTTATTTTACTAGTTACTGCAGAATGGAGTTATTTTACTAGTTGAACTGCAGATGGAGTTATTTACTAGTTGAACTGTAGAATGAGTTATTTTACTAGTTGAACTGCAGAATGGAGTTATTTTACTAGTTGAACTGCAGTGGAGTTATTTCACTAGTTAAAACTGCAGAATGGAGTTATTTTACTAGTTGAACTGCAGAATGGAGTTATTTTACTAGTTAAACTGCAGAATGGGTTATTTTACTAGTTAAACTGCAGAATGGAGTTATTTTACTAGTTGAACTGCAGAGGGAGTTATTTTACTAGTTAACTGCAGAATGGAGTTATTTTACTAGTTGAACTGCAGAATGGAGTTATTTTACTAGTTGAACTGCAGAATGGAGTTATTTTACTAGTTGAACGGAATGGAGTTATTTCTAGTTGAACTGCAGAATGGAGTTATTTTACTAGTTGAACTGCAGAATGGAGTTATTTCTAGTTGAACTGCAGAATGGAGTTTATTTCCTAGTTGAACTGTAGAATGGAGTTATTTTACTAGTGAACTGCAGAAGGAGTTATTTTACTAGTTGAACTCAGAATGGAGTTTTTACTATTGACTGCAGAATGGAGTTATTTTACTAGTTGAACTGCGAATGGAGTTATTTACTAGTTGAACTGCAGAATGGAGTTATTTTACTAGTTGAACTGGCAGAATGGAGTTATTTTACTAGTTGAACTGCAGAATGGAGTTATTTTACATAGTTACTACAGATGGAGTTATTTCTAGTTAACTGCAAATGGAGTTATTTTACTAGTTAAACTGCAGAATGGAGTTATTTTACTAGTTAATGCAGAATGGTTATTTACTGTTAACTGCAGATGGAGTTATTTTACTAGTTGAACTGCAGAATGGAGTTATGTTTACTAGTTGAACTGCAGAATGGAGTTATTTCTAGTGAACTGCAGAATGGAGTTTTTTACTAGTTAACTGCAGAATGGAGTTATTTTACTAGTTGAACTCAGAATGAGTTTTTTACTAGTTGAACTGACAGAATGGAGTTATTTTATAGTTAAACTGCAGAATGGAGTTATTTTACTAGTTAACTGCTAGAATGGAGTTATTTTACTAGTTAAACTGCAGAATGGAGTTATTTTACTAGTTAACTGCAGAATGGAGTTATTTTACTAGTTGACTGAGAATGGAGTTATTACTAGTTAACTGCGAATGGAGTTATTTTACTAGTTAAACTGCAGAATGGAGTTATTTTACTAGTTAAACTGCAGAATGGAGTTATTTTACTAGTTGAACTGCAGAATGGAGTTATTTTACTAGTTTAAACTGCAGAATGGAGTTATTTTACTAGTTGAACTGCAGAATGAGTTATTTACTAGTTAAACTGCAGAATGGAGTTATTTTACTAGTTAAACTGCAGAATGGAGTTATTTTACTAGTTGAACTGCAGAATGGAGTTATTTTACTAGTTAACTGCAGAATGGAGTTATTTTACTAGTTGAACTGCAGAATGGAGTTATTTTACTAGTTGATAACCTGCAGAATGGAGTTTTTCTAGTTGACTGCGAAGGAGTTATTTTACTAGTTGAACTGCAGAATGGAGTTATTTTACTAGTTAAACTGCAGAATGGAGTTATTTTACTAGTTGAACTGCAGAATGGAGTATTTTACTAGTTAACTGCAGATAGTTATTTTACTAGTTAACTGCAGAATGGAGTTATTTTACTAGTTAACTGCAGAATGGAGTTTTTTTACTAGTTGAACTGCAGAATGGAGTTATTTTACTAGTTAACTGCAGAATGGAGTTATTTTACTAGGTAAACTGCAGAATGGAGTTATTTTACTAGTTAAACTGCAGAATGGAGTTATTTTACTAGTTGAACTGCAATGGAGGTATTTTACTAGTTAACTGAGAATGGAGTTATTTTCTAGTTGAACTGCAGAATGAGTTATTTACTAGTTGAACTGAGAATGGAGTTATTTACTAGTTAAACTGCAGAAGTGGAGTTATTTTACTAGTTGAACTGCAGATGGAGTTATTTTTACTAGTTAAACTGCAGAATGGAGTATATTTTCTATTGAACTGCCGAATGGAGTTATTTTACTAGTTAAACTGCAGAATGGAGTTTATTTTTTACTAGTTGAACTGCAGAATGGAGTTATTTTACTAGTTAAACTGCAGAATGGAGTTATTTTACTAGTTGAAACTGCAGAATGGAGTTTTTTACTAGTTGAACTGCAGAATGGAGTTATTTTACTAGTTAAACGCAGAATGGAGTTTATTTTTACTAGTTTGAACTGCAGAATGGAGTTATTTTACTAGTTGAACTGCAGAATGGAGTTATTTTACTAGTTGAACTGCAGAATGGAGTTTTATTTACTAGTTGAACTGTAGAATGGAGTTATTTTACTAGTTGAACTGCGAAGGAGTTATTTTACTAGTTGAACTGCAGAATGGAGTTATTTCACTAGTTAACTGTAGAATGGAGTTATTTTACTAGTTGACTGCAGAATGGAGTTATTTTCTAGTTGAACTGCAGAATGGAGTTATTTTACTAGTTGAACTGCAGAATGAGTTATTTTACTAGTTGAACTGCGAATGAGTTATTTTACTAGTTGCTGCAGAATGGAGTTATTTTTACTAGTTGAACTGCAGAATGGAGTTATTTACTAGTTGAACTGCAGAATGGAGTTATTTTACTAGTTAACTACAGAATGGAGTTATTTTACTAGTTAACTGCAGAATGGAGTTATTTTACTAGTTAAACTGAGAATGGAGTTATTTTACTAGTTAAATCTGCAAATGGATTATTTACTAGTTAAACTGCAGAAATGGAGTTATTTTTACTAGTTGAACTGCAGAATGGAGTTAT